>NC_045751.1:1597325-1612881 GCF_008692095.1 Etheostoma spectabile
ATCTGAGCTTTCATTTTCTCAAAGGCCGAGCAGGATACCCAGGGCTTGGTTTACACCTATCACCATTTCTAGCTACTGGGCAGACTGGGGGAATGCATATTAATGTTAAAAAACCTCATAAAGTGAAATTTTCATGATATGGGACCTTTTAAATAGCTCAAGTTTAATTTGTTAAGTTAGAGTTAAACTGTCTGACCTGCCATCAAGTTGTAAGGTGCTCTGTATTTGCTTACATTATGGCAGGAAGATATTGGACATTTACAATTTTGTTAAGTGAGCTCATGATGTTAAAAGATGTTATTTCTGGTGGCTATAATATTGATTCAGTATTTAAATCAGGATAGTCATTCTATAAGCGTGTGATTTAGAGTGTTACTATAAGTTTGTTTTAACTTGACATCCTCTTAGTTGATAATCTGCTTTCTATTAACCTTTGCCTTTTTTCAAGAATACATATCACTTTGCACTTCAGATTTGGACGAAGATGAATAATTAGATAATGGTAACTTTGCAACCTCATTAGGAAGGCAAATTACCACTCAGGTAATAGAAGAGATACGGTAGGCTGGCCTGAGTGTACATTATCTCCTCACTATCTATCCTGCACTCTGGTGTACACACTGATACAAATGGAATTGTTCACTGTTGCTAGACACCATTGGGAAAAGAAATGGCAAGAGCTGTCAAACTGAGCAGGAAAGATTAAAATTGTTATAATTTGAAATGGAATAAAGAAATGCAGTTAAAATACAAATCATATTCTGGGAGTCTTTGAGAGAGTCCTGCCTTCGAGGATTTTTTAATGCAATTACCATTTGAATACTCGCAGTTTCATGTGCCAATAACCTGCAGTTAAACCTGTGTATCAGTGAGCAGGGTTAGATACTGGATTACGGCAGCCAAGAGGGACGTCTGTGAGCAGATACATGGTGGAAGGTGAAGAATAGAAGACGAGAAGTGAGACATTTGAGACAATAGAGAAGTCGAAAGAGAAAGGGAAGAGTAATTAGCAGGAGAATTGGTGGAAGGAACAGATAGGGACAGTGCGGATACAGGAATAGAGACAGATGGCTGAAGGTGGAAGCTCTGTCCGAAATGCCAGAGAAATATACCGTTAATATTGTGTGTGTGTGTGTGTGTGTGTGTGTGTGTGTGTGTGTGTGTGTGTGTGTGTGTGTGTGTGTTGTGTGTGTGTGTGTGTGTGTGTGTGTGTGTGTGTGTGTGTGTTGTGTGTGTGTGTGTGTGTGTGTGTGTGTGTGTGTGGTGTGTGTGTGTGTGTGTGTGTGTGTGTGTGTGTGTGTGTGTGTGTGTGTGTGTGTGTGTGTGTGTGTGTGTGTGTGTGTGTGTGTGTGTGTGTGTGTGTGGTGTGGTGGTGTGTGTGTGTGTGTGTGTGTGGGGTGTGTGTGGTGTGTGGTGGGTGTGTGTGTGTTGTGTGCTGTTACAGCTTGACTCTGGCAAGCTGCAACAGAATAAAAAACCTGCTCCTGTGACACACAAGCAAAAATCTGTTGAACAGACTGGAGTCTGCTGCAGCTGGGCCGATAAGCCTGAACCTTTTTAACAGGAACTAAACCACTACAATACCCCTTTTATTAGTGTTTACTGAAACATTAATAACAATAACAAATGAGGAGACCAAAGTTAATATTTCATTTTTACGGGTAAGTCACCAGAGGCCCCACAATACTTATGTCACGATGCGATCATATGCGATTTTAAACATATTGCGATATTCTGCAAAATGTATTACCTTTTTTCAATTTTTATTAATTATGTTCCTAAATGAAAACTTTGTATCATATACGCTGGCTGTTACCCCAGCTAACCTCACCAGAAAAAAACCTCCGCTCTAATTATTCTAGTACAAAAACGTTTTATACTCATGTACAATTTATATAATAAAAGATTGATATTTGGCGTCTATGTATCGATACAGTATTTTATGGAAAATATTGCAATACGCTGCTATATTGTTACATTGCTTACCCCTATTTCATTTATGTATAGTGTTTATATTACACAAATAACTTAATGAAAGCATAGGGCTGGGCATCAGACCACAATACTTTTTTGGTACGGATCAAATGTGTCCGGTGTTTCAAAAGCTAGCCTTGACTGCTTTCTTGTATCCGTATTCTTCAGCATGCTAACTTGCTTACAATCACTACGGTATTTAGGTGCTAATGTTTATAAGGTGTAAGATATGCCATATTTATCTAAGATTACCATGTTACATAGTCTAGCTGAGGCTGATGGAAATGCCATTAGGCCAAATACCTGCCTGTGCAGGTATTTGATCATAAATCATCATTTATCCTAAGGGGAACATCAATGTCTGGGCTAAATTACATTGCAATCCATCAAGTAGAGGGGAATTTAGGGGATCAACAAAGTCATAAATATACATTGTCAGTGAACCAAAGTACTGAAATATATTCAGTACAACATTTTTGTGACGATCCATCAAAGAGATGTTGAGATATTTCAATGGATAAGTGGGATATTTTTCCTGCTAGTGGCACAAGAGTAGACCGACCAAGATTACCACCCAAGAGTTATGGCATGAACATGGCTGAATTCCTTTTAAGAAGGGTACTGAAAGAAAAAAAAAAGATTTGTTACCAGTATCAAAATTATGGTATGTATTGGCAATATTATTGGAAAAAGTCCAAACAATATTGATTTCTATATTGGAAGTACAGCATAGTTTTGGGTCGGACTGAAATGCATTTGATCAGTTTCCCTTGAAGCACAGTTCAGTGCCTTGCGCCAAAATCAACTTTAGATAATTATTTTCTTATGCTGTGAAAGAAAGCATAAGAGAGGTTCCTTTCTCACTGTACAACTGGGAATTGGTGTCATGTCAGTTCCCTGTTAGCATTTACCGCATTCTAAATATTCTTTTTAAAGCTTTAGTGCGTAACATTTTGATAATGTCAGTTACATTCAAGCCATGGCCAAATGAGTTGCTACAGCTAATTAAGAGTATCAGCTCCACAAAACTATCTCTCTATTTCTCAGTATGGCTAAGTTTAGAAATTGATGTCGCGACTTTCGCGCGCAGTAGCTTGAATGAAGATAATTACCTTCTGAACAGTCCATGCTTTTTTAATCCTCCGTGTCCTCCTTGCATACTGGCAACTGCATGAAAGAGTGGGGATGGCGCGTCGACATTTTTGTTGTCATTACTTGGAATTCCTCATGGGGGTGACATAAACTATACACTACAGCTTAAACCGAGAACAAGGTTGGGAATTTATTACCTATACAGCTACACATTAAGGGTAACCTCTGTATTTGCTCCTCCACTAATGGCACCACTGCCATTTGGTGTGACTTAAGGAAAAACCAGGAATATCTATGCTCCGAGTAGACAAGGACTATCCTTCTTAAGTAACTGTAGTTTGTGCGTGTCGGTCTATCGGCAGACCCGCACTGTGCAGAAATTGGGTCAACAAACCACACCAGGCCTCCCGCAAGAAACCAAATGAAATGAGGTCATGGAAAAGAGAAAGCTCTCTGCTGGCCTCGAGAGCTTTTTAGTCTTAACACTAACACTAACAGAGTCACTCGCCAGAATAAATTGTCTGCATTAGTCCTTGCTATGCGTCTGTTTGACATTATGGACAACAACACCTATTTTGGAGGACAAGTGCTAGTTCATTACACTCAGACTGGAGTGTACAGGCCTGGATTTGTGCAAAATGTTAAGTATCTAAAGTATTTAAGTATTTAAATTTTAAAAGGCCTGTTAGAACGTCGCATAGATTTAGTAACATTTACTACATCATTCATATATTAAAACTCATGCAAACAGTGCTTGTTTACAAAGCAACTTGGACTCTTTTCCAGGAACCACTGAGGGAATGGGACCTTTTTGTAAAACACAGGACATTAGCCAGCCACATAATCCCCTTGGGATGCATTTCCTCGTACTTCTAGTAGTGCTTACTGGCAGTCCACTTCTACTGATGAATTTCAAACTTGATGGCCTTCCAATAATTGCAGTGGTAATGATCATTTGCACTGCATGGTGGTGGGTGAAATTTGCCTATTCCCATGGCAGCGACTAAGTTGTTTTATTTTATCATCTTCAAGGCAGTCATTCAGGAAATAGCTTTTTGCAAGAGAGAATAGTGTTGTTCCCCCCTAGTGTCAAAATGGTCCATGTGTAGCTGCAGAGTAAGTGAATTAAAGTTTTTCAGGGAGAAAAGTCGCAGCCTTTGGTGCCGAGTAAGGTAATGTTCCCACAGTAGTGGGAGGTAGGTGCTTTGCCCAGTGTGTTTTTTGCTCTGGGCTGGTTAATAATACAGGCGAGCAGACGCCAAATCCTAATTGTTCCCTGGGGACTCTTTATATATATATATATATATTGAGCATGGTTATTTAATGTTTCACCTACTGTACATCCTGTAGCAGCCCTCCCATTTGATTACTGGAGTATGGAATATGTTTCTATTGCACATGCCATTTTGAATGTTGCACAGACTGTAAAAGAGTTTCTCTATGCTAAGACATGAGTTCAACATGGCTGTTAGTCACTGTAAATGAATTTAGAATATTTACATCAGCTGAACAGAAATACTGCTAATGTAATCCTTAGTTAATTAATTAGCATCTTATGTTCCCTTAATGAAAATGATTTAAAAGGTTCTGAGATAAAAAGAAGCCTAATCATCCCCTTAAGGGGCCTTCTCCCTATTAGAATAGTTCAATTAGCTCTTTCTCTCTCTTTGATCCTGAGCAATTGTTCAAGCACATGTAGGCTTTCTTTGTAAATACAATCATGTTGTATGTATAATTTAGATAAATCCACCTTTTTAAATTGACTCATTATCTCTTGAACGGTTGCTCCTCTACCTCTGTGGGGACTGAAATATAACTCAGCTATGGGATAGATTGTCATTAAACTTTGTATAGACAGTCACTGTCCTCAGAGGATGAATCTTACCAATGACTTCACTGCAGTGTCGCCACAAGCGTGACATGGTTGCTTTTTCAATTTAATGATTTGACATCTACTCAATGGATTGCTATTAACTTTGGTACATACAGTATATCCATATTGCCTCGAGTTTTTTACAAGAACCACTAGAAGGTCAAAGTTAGGGATTAAGCCAAACATTACCGCTAAACATCCACATCTTAGCCTTTAGCTCACGACTGTGTTCACAGTCTAACAAAGCCTCTAACATAACAGTAGACTCTTAATTTTGTTATAATTGTGAATTGAGAGAGCATCATATACTGCACCTGTTGTGGACCCTGACTTGTCCCATCAGACAGGGTTCAGTCTTGTTGAGTCTTGGATCTAGGTTCTGCTTTGTAATTCTGCCTTCACTTCTGTTTTAAGTGCTCCCTCAGTTGATACAGTCTGTACATGGTCCATAACAATGGCAGTTAGTGGATCTTTGTGGGTTAGCTATTAATCAGGAAATAAAAAGCAGCCACACAGCAGTAAACCCAATCTACCGCCTCATATTGTTTCTCCTCTCCATCAAAGCTTGGGGCTGCCTCTGCCACATTATTGGTGAGCCAACTAAAAGGTGGCCTTGAATGTGCTCCAGCTCACTGTTGTTAATGATTTAGTGTGTTTGGATTAATGTACACACTCTATCAAAATGCTCCTGCCATTCTTTGGTTCAGTGATTTCAGGTTTTGTGAGAAAATCAGTTTTTAAGGACTTGACAAGAGGGGGGACAAACAAATAGAGACAACATGTCCCTGGCTCTGCTTGAGATGATATATATCTTGTGCATGTACTTTGGTCTTTACTGGCTTTTATTAGCATGTTAACAAGGACTCTACCCCGTTATTCTTTCTGCTTAGCCTCGCTTTCACTGCTCCAGAGAGATTGTGGAAAGGTTGATTGGCTCCTACTCCAAAAAGATTTACATAACCAACTCCCCAATGATCAGCATATACAACTAGAGTTTGTTTTGGAAATGTATCAGAGTAACACCATATAACACCAGTACTCAAATATTAAGAGAATGAGACATTAGTGTTTCTCTGAGGAGAAGGTGTTTGATGCAGCTGATCTGCATGCAGTGTGCCTGGCCAGCATATCAAGATTGATGCCCTAGAAAATCTGTGATTTTATTCAAACCCAAGATTTGCACCTAATTTCATACATTTGCATGCTAGGAATGAAAATGATGGAGCTCGTGTATCACAATTTATCACATTGTCAGTTTTGGGAAAAACAAATCAATATAGTTTTTGTGTCAATATCTAAAGCCTGATTCAGGAGTCGTTCAGACGTGCCATGAATCTTTCTGACATTGAATGTGTTCTACAATACAGAATGTTATCCTCCTGCTTATGTCTGAATGTTGTTGTTTTAGCTTATAATTTGAAAAAAACAATATTCCTCGTTGCTTCAAATTAATCCCTAAAATTGAAAAGATTTGACTAAATGGATAGTTTTTTACTAAAAGAGAGAACATACTGCAGCTTTAAAGCTTTGAGAATATGTCCCATTTGTCACAAAGAAAATGATATACAGTATATTCAGCCAATATTTTGTTGTAACTAAAATAGTCTTGCTCAGAAACAAAACTAAAAAAAAACTAATGTTAAAGCAGCGCTCTACAGTACAGTAAAAAAAATAAAAAGTTATTGAAATGCTATCTACATTTCCCTGGTGCCATACTTTCCCCCTTTCCCCCATTCAGTCGCCCCCCAGAATATAAGTTAAGATTCATGATGTTAGTGTGTCATCATATTTAAAGACCTGGGTGGCCCGAGGAACAGTAAATATGGGGGACTGACGCTTTCCAGATCATTATTATTTTTGCTCTGAGTGAAAACGAACGCTGACCCCTCAATCAATCAAACTGAGTGATGCAGCAGGAGTTCATTACTGTCTCTGAGCGTAATGCGTTCATCTTTCAGCTGCAGTATACTGTGATGGCTTCTTTCCTTTTTTCATCTTTCTTTTCGGTTTTTACCTCCCTTCAGTGTCAGAAATATAATCAGGCAGATGTTAATGTCACAATAAATCCCAAAATGCCCTTAAAATCTAAGGTAGATTAGCAAGATCTGTAACATTACAAGATGACATGAATGGTTTTAGCGCTCTAGGAAGCTTTTACTCTTATGTCTTCGTCTTATATGGAAGCTTCATTCTCATTCTGATCCAGTCTCCTTCCTCTGTGCTGCTGTTACGAGGTCCATTTCCTCCCAGTGTAGTGTAGTTTATTTAAAGACTTCTGCAGCTGCTTCACTGTTAAATCTTGTGTTTACTTGACGAGAAAACAAATCTAATTAAATTTAAATCAAGAAAGGAAACTAAATCAATATTCACACTCAATAAATGTATCAGTTAAACAGGGCCGTTAGGAAGAACCAAATAGCAGTCAAACTTACTTGCGTATTTCCTTGGTTAACTCAAATGTAAATGACTTTCTCATTTAAATTTACAAAAAAGCTTTAATTCTTTAATTATGTTTATTGATAGGGAAATTACAATTTACACTGTTTTGTTAGTAATCACTACACACAGGTGAGTTGGGCCCCCTTGCTCAAGAGCCCCTGGTAGTACCCAGGAGGTGAAGTGGCATCTCTCCAGCTACCAATCCACATACTTCCCAACCCCCTATGGACTGAGCTACTGCCACCCCTAATTATTGGCACTATCCTTGAATTGAGATAAGTCAAAATACAGGTTTGAATATCCGTACAACCAAGGTGATGGTTGAAACATATAACTCAAATGTGAGTGTGACTGGATCTGGACTCATTACATTACATCTCTGTGTATGTGACAGTTTACTGGCCAGTTTAGCGTGCCAGTTGGGACTTAAAACTCTATTTATTTCTTGTAATAACTAAGAACAAATAAAGATTACAGTGTAGGGAGGCCGATTATTTTATTGATTCATTAATTAAGTTTTTGGTCTAAAAGTCGTTAGAAAATACTGAAAAATGACATTCAAATGGACTGGTTCATCGGAACAACAGTCCAAAACGCATAGATTTTCAGTCAACTATCATAAATGTCAAAGAGAACCCGTCAAATCTGCAAATTTGAGAAGCTAGAACAAGAGAATGCTTGGCATTTCAGCTTATAATGAGGCTGAAACGATTAATCGATTATAAACAATAGTTGCAGAGATCTACTAATGCATTAATTGACTAATTGTTTCAGCTCTAGTAGACTCGCACATAAACTCTGTTTTGGTCTTGTCAATTTGCATTCCATAACTAACTTAAGCTTTGTCTGCCCTATGATGGTTTTATAATGTGGAAGTTTATAAATGGGCCCTGGCGACTTGGGACATTCACCAATATACAGTATGTAGATCACAAAAAGTAGAATTATTTCACCAGCACTTAATTTCTTTGAGAATAAAGCTGCATCTATTGTTCTCTGGAACTCTTTTAAGTGCTAACAAGACACCTCCTCTGTTAAAGAGTGCTGACCAATACTAAAGACTGTTCTCACCATCAGTGATGTTCTCAGCCAGGTCACCTGCATGCGTGATCAAGCTCCAGGGGCCCCAGGCTTTGACCTCACATTATGATGATTAACAGATGTAGGCAGAGCTGTCCTTGGTTCAGAGCTGCTTCAATGACCCTTCTTGAGTCTTACCAGGCTTTGCCTCTGGTCAAAATGAAGGTAAAGTTGGTGCAAATCATATGTTTTCCCTTCTGTATCACACAGATTGCATTTTTAATGATTGTATGAAGTAAAACACAGTGGGTAATTTTCAAATCCGATTTGATCCTCTTTTACTTGTGGTCACAAATCTGATACATGAGTAATCTAAAAAGTCTCATTAGAATTCATACAACTTGTATGTCCCTCCAGGACTCTAAGTGGCAGCCTATTATACACACTGTTGGCAGTAGGGAGCATAAAGGGCATTGTTTAAATGAGGGATAATGATGTGTTAGACCTCATAAGGACTTAGAGAAATGCTTCAAGCTAAATTCAACATCATAACCGGTCTGTGTTGAAAGCATATCGAAAGAAATGGCAAAACTGGCTAAAGGATCACAGGTGAAGTTTGATGCATTGTCACTGCAAACCTCCAGGATTTAACAAAAGTGCATTTGTGATTGATTTTGGGTATGTAACCTTTTTAGATTGGTATTAGATATTGGCTACATTGACGGAAATATTGTGTATATATATCATATATTGTGCGTAACAGAAAAGATATCAGATCTCAACAATCAGAATTGAGTTGAAGCTTGAGTGGAAGCAGCTTTTGTCAGCAGGCATTCATTTAAGAACTAATGGCCCTTGAAAAAGAGCCAAGAGGTAATTTAACCATTTCAGAGCCTGCAATTGAAATGCAAGTGGTAAGAAGTAAAGCATTCATCTTTGAAGTGGGTCAGGGCCAAGCTTATTCTGTTAGGTGCTAAAGTTTCTCAGAAAACAAATACTTTGCCCTTAGAGGCCCCTTCTCAGCTGTAAATGAATGGACATACAAAGCAAGTCAGCCTTATCACTGTCTTGTTCGAGAGCCTTCATTTCCACAAATAGCCCCAGCAAGATACCGTGTAAGTGTAGATAAAACGTCGCCTATGCATCCAATGAGTAATGACAAAGATTTACAATGCTGTGTTCTCACTGGGAGGAAAGTGAGATTGCATTTCAGGTTTGTGCTGTTACAAGTATCACATCAGCAGATTTATAATAAAGGCGTTTATATCAGTTTTCCGTAATGACCTTTTCAAAACGCCTGATTCTAAAGAATGGTAATGAAGGCCAAGGAGGAGTGACTGCAGTGGGCATCTTGATAATCATTTAGACAGAGCGCAATTTCAAACCTGCCATATGATTAGTATGACAATCCATTATTGAGTTTTCTTCTATCTGAGTGGTCCGTAAACTGCATACAGAGCGGGGATATGGGTTTTAATGTGAGGAGGCATCCCATATGCTTTTCAGCAGTGCCCTAAGGGAACAATTGTGCTAACATTAGTACACTGATGTCATAAGCAATTCATTACTGTCCTCAGATATCGACCTGGCTCTTATCTGCACCGACACCCTGCATTGTCACCATAACGCTAATGTTATGATTCAGAAAAACCTTAAATGGTTTTACTTGGCTCAAAAATGGATCTTAACACTAGTGTTTTCTTCAAATAACGCTGACGTGGACGTTTCATTGGGTTATCAGGGTTTGAAGGTGACATGTGTGGTACGTAGAAGAGTTCCGCTTTCATATATGCTTCATGCACTGTACTATACATATAAAATGGCAAATCCAAATTTCACAGTATAGTATCATTAAAATATCTGAACATGTTAAGTAATTTATTATTCATTTGTAGTATTTGTTAGCAAATTAAAGGAGTGGCTTTGACTTAGATTTCTTTTCCTCCCAGCCCTTCTCCTCCATTCATCCTTTAATAATTATTCTGCTTTTAAGGGAAGCATTCATATTAATGTTGGCCTAGTTTATATGTACGTTTCCCCTGCACTATTGACTCGGGCTCCTTTGTAAAGTTGATGCCATCTTTCATTTTTCAAGTATTTATTTATGTATATTCTGCATTTGTATTCAAATTAAATGAATGTATTAAAAACCATAGAGCGTCTAACATTAAAACGATTATTTGATAGAAAGTTAATCAACAAATTTATTAAAATCCAAATTGGCGAACATCTGCTGGTCTCGGACTCTTAAATATTAGCTGTTTTTTTTTGTTATACATAATATTAGCTCTGTCAGATCATGGGCATTGTTCCACTTCCGCATATAAGTATAAGTAAGGCAACTTTTTTGTGCAGCGCATTTCAGCAACAGTTCAATCGACGGGTTTTAGATACAACATTAAATAGCAGTTAAAAACAATAAAAAAATATAAAAACAGATAAAATACAAGAATAAAAGTTAGAGTGCAGTACAAGACATGAACAATTAATTAAGGAAAGGCAGCATCAAAAAGAGGTCTTCTGCCTTGATTTAGTAAAAAAGACAATCTTTAACTACAGCTCCATTTTCTTTTTCTTTTGTACGTCTAAAGAAGTGTGATTACTGGTAAATGAATTAAAAATACATTGACATGCGGATACTTCTTTAGGCAAAGCACACGCTTTTGTCTTTCTGCTGAGTTAGTCTTGGTCAGCAAGGAGAGCCAGTTATCTATCACTGATTATTGATTGGTTGTTGGTACTATTGTTTGAAGCCCAGAGAGGCTTAAACAGGAATCCTACTCTGGTTTGATGTGAGTCCAGCCTTCACCTTAATTCCCAGAATGTTAACTTGGTCTGCGAAGGAAGATGCAGCGTTAGTCTTGTGTTTTGATGAAGCACTTTATCATCACTAGGGTCAAAGATCCCCTCAGACGTTGCTTCTGCTGCTGCTGTTGTCGTTGTTGTTGTTGTTGTTGTTGTTGTTGTTGTTGTTGTTGTTGTCGTTTCTTCCTAATATGCCCTTAACAAATCAGGTAACCTTTTTCCTAATGACAGTTTAGCAAAATCAATCAACCATATTCCAAATGACAGAATCGGTGTGCATTATCTCTCCATAGAGGTTGCCATAGCAGCCATTCGGCTTGATAGCTTTAGAGCGTGTATGCATCTCCTGAGGCAGGGCTCGTCTCTTTGAGCTCTTTTGGTTGCACAATCCAGACCCACTGTTTAAACCAGTTGGTCTAGAAACCCTTTACGATTAGATTTCTGACCATAAGAAACAAACAATTCTTTAGATGACTTGTAAGCCTTTTTAAGACTTTGGCAGTGGTAGCATACCTTTTAGCAACATTCTAAACCATATGTTGGGAAAAGAGAGCTGCACTGCACTCATCCCCTGATTTTATTGGGTATATCCTGACAGAAACTATGAGCCAGACATAAATGAGAAACTCCAGAGCTTACTCATTTCTTTTTTTTTTCCTTTTTTTTTTTTTTTTTTTACTTCTCCCACTGTTGAAGCGATATGGATTCAGAGATCCCTGCGCAAGCACATTCTGTCCATTTTCCCAGATTAATTTTATTATTTGGTTCTATGACTGTCTGCCTCTCTGCTGTGAGAACGTCCCATTTTACTGTCATTGTGCAAGCTTGGCAATGATGCATCATATTACCACTTTACCATCTTTGAGGCTCATGAAATTGTATTCAGTAAGCAATTCTGGGCCGAGAGCCCAGACTTAACTCTTGTCTCTGAATTTGAATACATCACCCTTAGTCTACAGTACATATACAGTTTCCAGTTATTTTTTCCCAGTCTTGAAATCAACTGCAGTAGGAATGTCTCTGAGGATTTATTGCTTCATAGAAGAGTAAACAAAACTGATACTGCAGTTCTAGTATTGTAGCGTGGTGACTCATGTTGTGGAGCTTTTTTTATTGGAGGTTTTCCTTGAATCAAACGTTGGTGCTTGGTTGCGGTCCAATGGTCATTTGCATATTGGCTTTTGTGAATATCAGTTTTGCTTTTATTATGACTTATTATGAATGCAAGCTTAACTGTTTTTCCTCTAGATTGCAGTCACATATTTAACAAAGGTGAACTTTACCGTTGTAAGTATTTTTAATGGGCACTGAAACAAATAGTCAGTGTTTTGATTTCAGCTTCATAAATGTTATAGACTGAATATAATAGAATTAATACAATGAAATGTTATAGGGTCTTTGACTGTTGATTGGACAGAATGAGACATCTGAAAAAAAAAATAGTTTGACCAAACAATTATTTAATTAATTGTGAAAATAATCAGCAGATTAATCTATGATAGAAAATGATTGTTAGTTTGATGCCTAGGTAGGTATCACAGGATATTGTACTATGGAAGGTGTGTTTAGTTCTTTAGCAAAGTAAGTGTTGAGAACAACACTCACAAGATCACTTGTAATCTCCTCCGAGTGTGTTATAAAAACATAACTTTATGGTGTGCATCCACTCATACTTTGATTTCTGTTCTCGTGCTGTGCTAATGGCGCATTGACATTTGCCTTGTTTTCTAAAACTCAGCCAAGCTGGCTGTTGGTACCGAGTACCGCTCATCTCTGTGGATGCTGGTGTTCAGCGATACGTTCAGCTACTGGAGGACATCACACTCAGTGCTGGTCTAATGAGCCTGCAGATACTCTGCCTGCAGGGTTTGACAAGGAAGACTTTTGTAGCTGTGCTCTTAATGAGTTTTCTTGTGTTGTGTATTTGATGGAAATATCTGCTACCACCATGGAGCAAATAGCAGAAGTGTTATTTGATGGAAAAACAATAAATATTAAATAGAACCAATCTCCCTAAAATAAAACACATTTAATATTTCACAACTAAAATGTAGTGGTTGATCAATGAGAGAGAATAAAACATTTGCTTTACATCCACTTAAGACCAGCCCAATAATCATTTAGAAGTATACCTTGGAATATGATGTGTGTGAGCAAGGCTGTGGATGGCCAGTTGACAACAAACAGTGTCCTGCTCCACTCAACTTACAGAACATTCTTCTGGATATTGTCAAGCAGGTTAAAGCGAGTAGGTAGAGCCAATGCAGTGAAAACACACTCCACTGCAGATGGGTGCTTTATAGATCGTGGGCTCAGCACTTAAAGTTCAATTTAGTGGCCAAGTTGCCTGAATCTCCCAGATTCTGACCTGTGCTGATAAAGATGTATCACTCACTTTTTATTACAGAGTCAAAGGTTTGTCTCTCCAGATGGGCTTTGTGTCACAGTAGAGCTAGCGTTAGTGTAAATTTCTGATTTCCATCTTGCGGTTTGTTTATTTAATGGCAGACACTTTACTGCTGTTAAGCATGCATACATTTTCCAGAGCAAATCTATGGTAGTAAATCGTTCCTCCATGTTTGATGACAAGCTGCTTTCTGCAGTTTTACAGTCGATCAAGCTGCTTTCACAGAGGAAGGGGGAAAACAGCTCTCGGTGATAATAATGGCTCTCACCCCCGGGCACCTGCAGTTACTGTTTTCTAGATGGATCAATATATCTGTCAACTTCTCCCTGAGTGGAGCCTATTTCATGTCTCTCCTGTCACTGCTGCAGGGTGCAACATGAAAAAACTGGAAAGAAAGAAAAGTTTATTTGGGAATTTATATTCTAAATAACAGGGTAGGCTTCAGAGAGGTTGGAAGACCAGATCTATATTTTTAATGTTACATGGTGCAATACTTCTGTTTTAGCTTCCTCTCTGCAGGAACACACATCTAGTCGGCTCAAGAAGTATCTTGCAAAATCATTCTGTCAGGCTTCAGTTACTTACATTATACTTTGATGCTTTAGTAGCTACACTTTAGATTGCTCAGTTTTGTTCAAATGAGTGTCAGTTTGACTGGAGAATCATAGTTTATAGACATTACAAGTAATAATTAAGTAATTACTCAATTAAAAAAGAAAATCTTTATAAATTATGGAGTTGGACTTTGTGCCTTTACAAAGATTTGTTCTGCAGATATCATTTGCACATGTTTTTTTTTTCTTTAGAGTTACCCATACATCCCTCAAGTGTTTGTGTTGACCCCAGCCTCCATATCCCTTTTTGTTTTGCCTTGACCATACTACACATTAAGGAAAACATAACTCGCGTTGAGAGATTTTCCTGACTGTATATGGACTTGGAATGAGGTGATTTGTTCCACACATCACACTCAACATGGGGGTGGGGAGGCCTTGAGAGTGTAGACTTGTGAAATATGTCTTTTAGTGAAATGCTGTACCGTTCACCTGAATGACGTTACAGTGTACGGCCAGTGTTTGCCAATCACTCATGTGAGCAGCAGACTGTTCACTTTAGAAATAGTGAGCTGGCAAACATCTTTGAACTCAGTTTGTCATGGACAGTTGGGTAACCTGAAAATATTCTGTAATATAATGTAGCTGCTCCCACGCGGCTGTATGGAACTAAAGAAGTGTTCATGGGGCTCTCAGAACAGTCTGATCTTAAAATTTGTAGTGCGTAACTTTTTCTTAGTCATTGCCAAATGAGTTGGTACAAAGCTAATTAAAACAATCAGCTCCATAAAACTTGTATGGCTATCTTTAGAGGATTGTGTCGTCCGGCGACTTTGCGGACAGAATCTCCAGTCAGGATAATAACCTCTTCTGAAGAGTCCACCATGGTTTTTTAATCCTCCGTTCCTTCTTGGTT
Organism: Etheostoma spectabile; assembly: GCF_008692095.1. Taxonomy (NCBI): domain Eukaryota; kingdom Metazoa; phylum Chordata; class Actinopteri; order Perciformes; family Percidae; genus Etheostoma; species Etheostoma spectabile. The sequence goes on from NC_045751.1 coordinate 1,612,406, forward strand.
ACACGTAACTGTGTGGAGGAGGGGTGGGAGTGGTGCACAATCACGGAAGACTTGCGCCATGTGAATGCACTGACTGTGTTAGAATCTGACCATACAGAAACTATGCGCAATAGCTTCAAAGCTTTTCTTATAACACTGTGCTGTATGTAAGACTAGGGCTAACTTGCTCTAACCTGCAGTACACATTAATGCTCCTTTATGACCCTTTCACGGGGTTGTTTCAAAAGGAGTCAGCTGGACACTGAGTTTTCAACCAGCTCATGAAGCTATTGATAAATACGTAGCTAGCTAGATATGCAGTCACAGTCATTTTAGCCAGATAAATCAACGCGTCATTGTCTATTGAAATGTGTCCGTCATGTCCCCTGCCAAAGTCTATGAAAGCAAGTCATCTCTGAAAAGGCACTGCTACGCCCAGGGGCACAACCACCCTATACCATATATATATATATATATATATATATATATATATATAT
>NC_045751.1:1612898-1613467 GCF_008692095.1 Etheostoma spectabile
ATATATATACTGTATATCAGTGGTCAACATTAACTGTTGCCCTCGGCAACCTAATTATCACCCCTGGTTGCCCCTGTGGCAACCACATTATGTAGGCCACTTTTTTCTGGTACATTATTTTCATTACAATAAATAAATCATCATGGATGGCATTCGAGCATACGCGTTGCGGATGTTTCAATTTACATTCTTATTCGTTTATTAGGTCCCCGCTATGAGACATAGGCTAATTGTTATATTTCCCACATGCGCAGGGTTTTGATACAGAAATGCGTTTTTCATTTGCAATGGACATTTAGTTTAGGGTGGTCTAATAGAACTCCTACCTGATGTCATCACTGGTCTCATCTCTACTTAATGCCATTGCCGACCTCGTGTCTGTTTCATTCACTCCTGACCTGTGTTCTTCTTCGCTAAGGCAAATGAATCTGTCGGTATCAAGTGACTCCCCCTTCACCTCCAGCTAATGTTAGACCTACCTGTTGCCTTCCCCTGTCTTTCCAGATCCACCATCCACACACCTGAATGAAATGAACTCCCTGTTAAATATAGCAGCCTAAATTCAATTC
>NC_045751.1:1613477-1613758 GCF_008692095.1 Etheostoma spectabile
TCAGCCTAGTGATGGCATCAGATAAACTATAATGCAATAAGGATGTGCTGCTGTTGAAATTACATTCACGTTTTGGATTTTAAAATGTACAGATATGGAGAACCACTTAGCACAGACCTTTAAAGAGAGAGAGATGTGACCGTGTCATTACAGTGTCCATGTCACCCAACAGATGTAACTACAACCTGTATGTCTGACAGCACAGCTATCATGAACAGCTAATGCTAAAACTAAATCTATTAATGATTCCATGGTAAACCAGAGTTATTGCATAAGTTATG
>NC_045751.1:1613768-1621759 GCF_008692095.1 Etheostoma spectabile
TTCTTGTCATTCATTGTGCATGCTACCTTATATTTACCAGTTATTATTTTACCTTAATACAATTGAGATATGTCATGCATGGGATTGGTACCATAGGGTTAACCAAAATCTAAATGTAGCTATCGGCAACATTAGTTTGCATTAAGTTAACAAACACTAGCCAGTCTGTTAACATTACTATTTGAGCAAATCGATGCATGATTCCATGGTAAACCAGAGTTATTCCATTAGTTATGTTTTCCAGATTCTTGTCGATTATTGTACATGCCACCTTATGTTGTTTTTTGCTCAGCAACCTCGGTTTTGTATATTCTAAGCCAGCCGTATGGTGTTTTAAGTCCCCAACGTTAAGGCTCCTAACCCTAACCATTGCCTAATCCTAGTGCCAGCCAGGCAGCGCTGCCTGGAAGGCGACGTTTGTGAGCCTCCAAGCACAGAAGAAGTGCTACCTGTTGCCTTTCACCATCCACTTATGTAACTGCTGTCCTTCCCTTGACATGCCATTTCCTTTTCCCTCTTTCTTTTTGTAGTTTCTAGCCCCCAACAATTTTTTTGCTTTATCCGTCTTTGCTTTATCCATCCAACTCACTACTCGTACCTGCTCGCTCAGCGTTCATGGTGCCCCCCCACCCCTTTTCTTTGTCGAAATTCTATGATGGAATCTTATAAGATATGGCATCTAGCTTGTTAGTCCTTTAAAATGTTATATAACATTGAGAAAATGCAAAAATGATTTAGAAATCCACAACAGAAGCTACATACATTTTTTTATTTTTTTTATTTTTTTTAACCATGGCTTTGGCCTCATATAGCGCATACCCACTTTTTGCGCCACTGATGCCAACAACTCACCTTGCTTCATTTATTTTGCCTTCATTCACCACATTGAGGAAATGCAGAAATGATTTTGAAATGTACAACAGCAGCCACATAAGTTTTTTTTATTTATTTATTTTTCTTTAACCATGGCTTTGGCGCCCCCATGGTGCTGCGCCGCATGCTGTGCATATACCCACTTTTTGCGCCACTGGCTATGACCCACAGGTACCTCGTAAATTATTCACATTATTGAGACACTGCACCAGTTCTCTTTGCTGCTCTGACCCAGTAAGAAGTTTTACACAATACTTCAAGTCCTTGAAATCTTCATTTCTTTCAAGGCACACTTTTTATTCCTGCCTGTGCTGGCATAACATGCCTACAACAACTCCAAGGTCAGAGTCTGCAAAGACTCTACACAGAGCAGAATTCACCGAAATAGACCTGCCTTTCTCTAAACTGACCTGTGGGCTATCAACTCGGTTTGAGAGCACATTATACCCGTGCCTGTCAGCCTGATGGACGTGCAATATGTGAAAAAAAATCTGTGTTTTTTTTAAGCACATTCACTGCAGTAGTAGTAGAGGGGTCCAGTTGAAGGTTTGAGTTAATGACAGGCGTTTCAGATGGGAGAGCTTGGCATTGATAGATGAGTGCAATTGAGTGTGGGCTAATTAGTGGCGAAGATGATGCTCTTGGTTGGTTCTTATGTCATCACAGACACTGGCCATAGCCTGTAAGTCATTATTAGAACTGACCATGCCATTTGGTTGTAGGAAATCTTATCAACCTGCGCACCACAGTTTTCAACCCTTCTTTCACTCATTGTTTTAACCTTCAGTTATACATGATGCGGAAGACCCATAATGTAGTGTCATTGCTAATTTATTGGTGGACATTTTCCCCTTAATTCTGCTTCTTTCTCTATTCCTCCTCCTCCTCCTCCTCCTCCTCCTCCTTGTGTGCTTTCTCTCTCTCGAGCCAATCAGGCCACGCCTCCCATGGCAACCGTCAGTGAGTGTAAAACATCCACAGATGGTGCTGAGTAGAACGAGCAGCAGGCACACTACGAGATCAAGTGTAGGAGTGTGTGTTTGTTTGTGTGTCTGAGAGAGACAGATACAGGCAGACTCATTGGATAACTACTGTATTGTGAAGCCAATAGTATCCTCTAGTAACACAGACAAAAGAGCAGCGTGTTTTCTCAGAGGAGTTGCAGGAAAAGTCTGAGAGAAGAGAAGGAGTGAGTGTTGGAGGAAGAAAAAAAAAAAAGAGACTAAGACAAGCCCCCCATCTTCACCAGAGAGCAGGAGGTAAACCGCCGGTAAGCAAATACTAATGACCTGAAGGAAAAAAAAAACGCGGAGCCGCGCATCAGGGGGGCCCGGGCACATATACACACACAGCCACACACACAAGCAAGACGAGCCCCCATCACTGCTCTCCACTCCTACGTGATCCTCTCTCCCACCACACGCAGACACAAGGGCCGCACTGACACATCCAAGGGAGTGGAGGAGTGAAGAGGACACTTGCCGCAGGACTTCGTCAAAGTAAAAGTCGTCCTTGGATTGTTTTTAGTTTTTTCTTTTTACTCTGAAGCCAGAATCCTACTTTTGTGCTGACTTTTCCAAGTACTCCCCCACCCCACCCCTGCCAGGAGCAAAGATGAGCTGCAGGAAAAGGTGCAAGCGGGAGATCTTCAAGTTTGCACAGTACCTGTACAGACTCATCACGGGCACGAACACCGGTAAGGCTCCTGGTGGACTGAGAGGCGGATTTCTCCCGTGTTTCCATTCGCAGTGATTCTCTAAAATCTGCAGAGTTCTTTGCATTATCCTCTTGGCAGTTTGGTCAAACTTCTCCGCTTGATTCACATTTTAAATCAAATTAAATCATTACAAAACGTTTGACACATGGGGATGTGTTAGGACATGCACTTTCATAATAGCAATGCCTCACAATATTTAGATTGCGTGTACATAAATGCCTGCAAACCTGGCTAGAGCATTGTGAGGATTTCCAAAGTGGGCTTGAACTCATTACCTACTCTGCATCATAATTTGTGTAAGTGTGTGTGTGTGTGTGTGTGTGTATGTGTAAGTGTGTAAGGACATATGTATTGTATTTTAGCATTTGACAAACTCATTGGGTCTGTAACCTCAGTTTTGCAGTCATTATGTTTCTAGCACCTTAATAATTTTGACCATCGTAGATTTCTGATCTTAGTGAAAAGTATATAGAAAAACTACAACAGTGATGTGGAGCAGTATGCTGATGCAGCATTCTTCATCAATCATCCCCAGAAGCAAAAGTTGTTGCATACTTCGTACTCATTATTCATTGGTATTTCTGTACCTGTATCATGCTGCAAAGCGTAAAGACATGTGTGCACACCAAGAGCTTTTCTAATAAGAAACAGTCATTGGTATTAGCAAGATTAAATCTCAGATTATAGTGGATCACCAGCAGATTATTTCATGAAAAGTTCAGTACAGTATAAAAATTAGTCGCAGTAGCATATACTGATATCTGGCACATATTTTTATTATTTTATTATGTATATCTATATTTATGTACATATATTTTCTTTTATTATATTATGTAATGTGTTAATATTCTTTTCTCCTTCTTGTTTCGTTCTTGCATCAACTGAGCTTCGCTGTCGGGTAAATTGTAGATTATCACGCTGCATGGGTGAGATGGTGTTAAGCCCCAGAGAGGTGCTATATGAACCTGCTAATGAATTCCAACATGCTTCTGAACACGTGAGACTTGCAGTATTTTTTCTAGCAGTCACCCCTTGTTAATTGTTGTTTTGCAAAAAAATGAATTAATTTAAAAAAGGTGGACTTTTCACATACAGTAGAAAATATTTCCATACAGCTGTGGCCTACTTTCTACCTTTTCCTTGACCTTAGAGACAAAGAGAACAAATTGGGCCACCCTATTAAAGGTGTAGGTGGCTGCAGCTTTCCAATCATACCAATACATATAGGCACGTGGGAAATACAAAGCGTGGATAATTCCATCTACTGTATCTGCCCAAAGGAGTAGGCTGTTGGTTTCCATAGATACCAGCAGGTTGTTTAGGTCACATTGCAATCCCCACGTGGTGATAACATTACGAGAACATATTGGGTAGTAATTTGCTTTAGTGTCCTCATAGGTTTGGTTAATAAAAATGTGGCATTGCCTTTTTGCTGCACTGTGGCTACCGTGTTTATTTGGGTGCAGAGCTGTGGTCTTTAATGTCGGTGTTAGTACTCATTAACCCCCTAAGGCAGACTATGTTGTATGTGAAAGCAACCTACACGTTTTATGTCAAATTCAGTATCTCATATTCTCAATTCACGTATCGCATTGACTGAACGAATGATGTAACGAATGAGAGAATAATGAGTGTAAATGTAATAAATAATGCGTATATTCTCATTTGCACATTTGGATGTTATTTGAAATTGTAAGGCGTGTGCCCAGGGTGCACTGAGGATGCATAATTTTATATTGTTTTTTTTCATATTGGATGTTACTTATTGATGGGGAAATGGACAGCCAATCGATAACCCTAACCTGAGACAAGCAGGAGGGCCTTGAATGTGTGTATTGCAGACAGAGCTGCAGGTCAGTTGACAGCCCCGGATGTGTAAATGGGATCAGGATGTCTCAAAGCGGACAGGAAAGGCATTGGAGATGGCACACTAACTTTTTGGATATCAACAAAAACAAAATTTAAGTAGGTCATTTATGTTAGTTATAGTTTGCCCTTATTGCTAAGACTTGGTTGAATGCTTTTCAAAAATCAAAAGTCTTGTTCATATTTTAGTTTTTGTAATTTCAAAACATTTCTGTGCGATTCAGTTTCCATTTTAGTTTATTCTTTTGTCTTTATAGTCAATTTATAGTCATAATTTATAAACTAATGTGACATCCCTGCAGCATCCATATCCTGATAGCCCACATTGTCCTGGAACAAATATACAGAGTTACAGGGTAGAGGTTATGAAAGCATTATTAGACAAGAAACCCAGGTGACCCAAATATTGTAAAATAATTCAGTATTAAAATGGTTTTAATATTGATCATGTTAATATAGGGCTGGCCATATTTCCCTGTGGACAAAGCCTGATTGCTGAGTTAGAGAAACAAGTCTTTTTTTATTGATGACATTGTCTGAGGTTGCTATTTATTAGCTTCAGGACAGAAAATAATTAAACCAGCTAAACTGTATCCTATTTTTGATATTTGGAAACACTAAGAGGATGTTCTCTAAAGACACGTTGGTTAGAACAGCCTCTCAACATATAAAAAACAAAACAATAATCTTTGTGTGTAAAACCGTGTGTAAAAAATGTTTGGGACAAATGTTACAACTGGAAGCAAAGTAATAGAGAAAGACATTTAAACATATTCATTTCCAAAACCTATTATCATAGTCATTCATTAGACAATTTCCCTTTCAATGGATCCATGCAGCCTGTGCTGCAGACGAATATAAATGGAGTTTGACCATAGCGAGGCTGGCTCTCCCATATTTGGGTGACCAGGGGAACAGAATGATAGATGGAGTCAGTCAGCAGACCATGAGATTTTAATTGAGATAGTCATTGTCCTAGAACAGCCTCGTAGTCATTGCTTTATTGATCAAGGCCAGCAAAAACATAGTGTAAGGGAGAGGGTAATGTGCATGATGCAACACAACCGGCCTGGACAGTTTGAGCTGTCTATCACATCTATAATATGAATGATTTCTGTCTGCACAGGCCTTTTCTCAGAATAGATTTATGGACAAGAAGTATGGAAAATGGCCAAATATTTCTAGCACTTATGTGAAGTAATAATCCAAAGACAATTTATTTGATAGCTTCAGTGAGGAGGAAATAATTGTTGTGTACAGCAACAGTACAGTAGGCCACCATTTATATTCATGCCACCAATGCTGCCTAGTAGGCCTTGAATTTTCTAGCTGTAGGGGGGAAAAGAGAGGACACAAATCACAAATGTACATTCTTCTAGGTTATAAATCCAAGCAGCAGTGTCAGCACATATTTAAACATTGGAAAAGTAGGGACTTATTTGTTGCTCACACCAGGGGAAATCTTCATCTATTCCAACATTTTTAAACGCAGCCTGTGTGACAGACGAGCCGGGAGAGCTACCAGTTCACCAGAGTGTCCATCAGGATCATTTCAATGTCCTAAAGCCAGGTGATTTATGCTGCTCACCTCTAAGTGACACATTTACAGTGTCTAGTCATTATGTAGTCAATACCCTTGGTTGTGCAATGAGATATTGAGATATGTCTTAAACATGTATTTTCCAAGTCTATGCAACTGGATTGCATTGCAGTGTATTATTTACTCTGGGTCAGAGCGACACTTTATGGAATCTTAAACCACATCTTCAGTGATTGCTTCTTCCCTAAGTGCTGTCGGGCATCGCAGCGTCTGTTAGGGCTGGGCAATATATCAATGTTGTATCAATATCGCAATATGAGACTAGATATATTGTAATATGGTAAGTGTCGTCTTTACCTGGTTTTAAAGGCTGCCTTATAGTAAAGTGATTTACTTTTCTGAACTTACCAGACTGTTTTAGCTCTTCTATTATTTACCTTTACCCTTCAAGTTATTAAATCATTTTTGGAGAATATTTATCAAAAATCTCATTGTGTAAATAACATTTTGTGAGCACCAATAGTCTACCATACAATATCGTCGCAATATCAACATTGAAGTATTTGATCAAGAATATTGTGATATTTAATTTTCTCTATATCGCCCAGCCCTAGCGTCTGTAATGCCAACCCGGTCTCACAGCAGTTTGTGAAATGATCACGGTATTTCGATTTATTGATTCGTCAACAAGGACACAATTTTCTTGTTTATTTCTTGGTGGTCACCACGGCCAACGTCCGCCTGGACAAGATCCGCGGTCTCTGGGGGACGCAACAATAGGGAAATGAAACACCACATGCGGTAGACAGTGACAACACTGGCCGCCGGGACACGATCCACAGTCTCTGGGGGACTCAAAAACGGGGAAATGAAAAACCACACGCTGTAGATGGTGACAACGACGGCAACAAGGACACGAACCGCAGTCTCAGGGGTACGCATCAACAGGGAAATGAAATGCCACATGCAGTAGATGGTGACAACAACGCTGACAGGGAAACAGTCCGCAGTCTCTGGGGGACGCATTAACAGGGAAATGAAACACCTCCTTACGCGGATTTTTGGCTTTTCAATACTACTCGCTACCGTAATCGTGCTGTTATGACAGAATATGTTTCCCATTGAAATACGTTACTTTAAAATTTGTGCTCACCACCACGAACAAAACGAGAAAATTGTGTCCCTGTGCTCCAATCAATAGATTAAATAACGTCACCATTTCACAAACCATGATACTGGGCTGGTAAGGCATTCATTTTATCATCAGGACAGACATCACAGCGCATACCCTCTCCATCCCAGTACTCACTTTTTCAAACAAGACTGGTAAAAGTTTGCCTGGTTGCTTGGACCTTTCTTTTTTTCTGTCAATGCCTTGATGAGCTTTTGAGCATTTTAACCTGCTTGTATTGGTTTTAAGATGGTTTACTTCAAGTTTTTGTTCATCCCTTGGACTGACAGCTTAGACAGCTTGTCTGGGTCAGAACTGCAGTGGCAACAGGGCAAGCAGAGAGACGCCTCCATTCTTTCATCTGGCATTTTTGCCAGCTTTTCTTCAGCGCTCATAGTTCTTGTTAGAGATATTCTTGTCCCAGCTTGTCCTGGGTCAGCCCGGGGTCTACTTCCAAAACAGTCCAGTTCACCTCCAATGGGACTTTTGTCAAACGCTTCCTTTCTGTCTGTAGGAACGGTGGCTTGAGTTAAAGCTTATTTGAGACAATGTAGTCAATGAACCGGAATAGTATCAGTCTGACAAATTACTTCCAAAATTAGCCGTTTCGTGTACTGCTTAGGAACATTTTAGGCTTCTGTAGTTCAACAGTAATTATAAGTTGAAAGAGGGGTCTTATCTTGTGACAAAGAACCAAAATCTAAGAACATAAAATGTACTGCTGCAAGGAAAAATGTCTGTCCTTTGTGAGTTAAGCTGTGGTTGGCTACGAGACAATGCTGTCAAAAATGCACTCTGTTACTTTTCAGCATGCACTTGGGAGC
>NC_045751.1:1621769-1624251 GCF_008692095.1 Etheostoma spectabile
GGGGGGGGCTGCCCAATGACGCGAGGACCCATCTTTGTTTCCCTCTCTTTGGTTTCCTGATGGCTATTAGCAGGTCATGTTCCACCTGTCCAATGAGAACAGCACGTTCAAAGCCCATAAGCCCTGACCAATCACTGAATATTTGATACCCACAGGTAGGTTGGACTGACATCACATCTGCGCTACAGCGTCCCCAGTCTGAATAACACTGGTTGTTTTTACTGCGACGGCTGTGGTTTAGAGTAGACGGTGTAGTCGTAATGTATGGTACAGAGACAAAATATACTGTAGACTGATAAAATATTGCAAGTGCAGACATGTCTTACAAGCGTTAATGTTTGAAGTCCATAGCGGCTTTGCTAAAAGAAACATAAATTTTGGTTTGTGGATTAACTAACAGCCTTTGTGCCACTTCTCTAATCATTTGCCAAAGGTTATGGACCACTGCTACACAGCTCATTGAAACATCAAAGTGGAACACAATGACCAAGGGAGCATTTAATGTATTGTAATTTAAATCTTTGTTCTGTAGCTCGTTTATAGCTTTTTTTCTCATTAAATTTAACACAATGTCCAAAAAGCACAATATACTTACACGGTACTTACACAAGTAAACACAGTATACTTTCTGCAGCAGAACATTCCTCCTATGATGTTTGGAGAGGCAACATTAACAGATGGCTAACCATGTTGCATAATGTTTCCTTTCACACCCAGTGAACTAACATGGCATCTGCTAGATTCACCTGACAAACATCAAACTTCAGACTGTGATCCACACAGATGTCTATGTTCATACAGTGCCCGGCTGATTGTTTACTTTCAGTTTGCTTACAATCCTATGATGCCTTTAACTCCTTTTTCAACACTAAAAAGCCATTTTCTGTGAATTCTGTGTGTTGTTTAGTTTCACAAATATGCAAGAGGAAACTAATGACAGTCCACATTGTTTTTGTCTGTACAGAGTAGGACAATACTGTAATATACAGTAGCTTAACACAATGTCATGCAACTTGAAAATAGAAAAGGTGGTAGAAACAGAGAGAATGACATGCTGCAAAGGGGCACGGTCAGTCTTGAACCCAGGCCGCTGGGGTGAGAACTAAGCTTTGGTCCAAGGGGCGCATGCTTAACCAGGTGAGCTACCAGGGTGCCCCTCTTTCACTCAGTTGAAGCAGCAGAGTAAGATGTTGTAGTGATTCAGAACATCAAAGCAGTTCCCCCCAAGCCTCTTGCATAATGGAAAAAGAAGAACAAGTATCAGTGTCATTTAGTAAGGGCTTTCTTTTAAAGGTCCCCCATGACCCCTCTCCCAAGGTTCACTGCCTTTGGCAAGGGCAGAAAGGAGACATTTGACTGTGATATCTGTATCCATATCAGCTTCCTGGCAGGCCCAGTTCACTGTCTCTTTGTTTCACAGCGTCCCGTGCCTTCTTCTGGTTTCTGGTTTCTGCTGCTGTGTTGCCGTCCAACACCAAAGCAGCACAGATTCTTTGGCTCGTTGGGGCAGTACACACAATGCTTGCCTACATTGCCAGCATTATCAGAACTGGCAGGGGATGTCGTATAGTAGCTAAACCCCCGGCTGGTCCCCTCAGATCCCCATTTGCCTGACTGAAAAGGAGTGACGGTCTGTCAAGGCCTGTGTAAGTACTGGAGGACAGTCTGTCCCAGCGTAAAAGGGATAACCATTTAGTTTGGTCTACAACTCTTTGTTTAACCAGAGTGGAAATATTATTTAACCTTTCTATCGTTGAGGTCAAGATTTGGAATTGGTTTCACATGAATTCTCTGTGAATTATATAAGTTAAAGAAGCCCTTCATCATTTCTGCTCTAAAGAAGTCCCCCAAAAACCAATGTCAGTGCAGTCATTTCATCATTTCTTTTCTGCTGTTGTTGCAGAGACTGCTCTGACACTGACCCTCCCTTCAATTCTGTACCTTATTATTCATTACTGGATGTAAAATGAATAATAAGGGAACGATGAGCTTGTCATAGAAATGTGACGTGCGTAGAAAAGAGAGATTGAAGCTTTATATGTCAGAGGACTCTTGTCAGAATGTTAGTGTGCTGTAGGCCCTCAAATCGTCCAACCATCTCCAACAGACTCCATTACTAAGATGAATGTGTTTGAACCCAATTGAAGGGACATTTAAGCGTTATAGATTGGAGCTTCAGCTTTCCACTGACACATTAAGAAAAGTTGCGTTTTTTTGTGCTTTTAGCGGTCACCTTTGTGTCTCCACCACAAACAATATCCACCAATCTCTTTAAGTTGCCTGGATTTGATTTCCCCTCATTTTTCTATATTGTCATTCAACATTGGCCTGTGGTTATCCCATGCCACTATCCATTTAAAGTCACCCTCACTAGCCCATGTAATTGGCTTTCCTATTTGTGCTACTTTTTGTAAATGATGGTCCTTCTGAGTGGAACGTTTGCGTGTGTGTGTGTGTGTGTGTGTGTGTGTGGTGGGGGAGG
>NC_045751.1:1624261-1649882 GCF_008692095.1 Etheostoma spectabile
GGGGGGGGGGGGGGGGCATGGCTGAATTACAAAGCTGTTGTGAACCATGTATTGCTGCGTTGAATCCAGAAGGAAATTCATGTCCATGGGTTGGTAGGGTAAATAAACCAAAAGCGCTGAATCATTGAAAACAATTTCATGAAGTTAGATATTAATGTATGTTAGATACCTCAGTGGAACGAAGCTAAACAGCGCAACAAACACTACCAAAACAAGACTGTGCCCTTAAAGCTTGCAGCCCATTTAGATGAGTTTTAATTTGTTTGGATTTGGTTTCTTTGCACCTTGTTGTTATCACCTCAGAGAATTGTTTTATGTATTACCCCAGTGCTTTTGCTATCAACTCTCTCTCCAGTGATCGTTAATCAAACCAAAAAGTTTTCCCCCTCCACTATCACCCTTTCCTTCCTTGCTCTTTCTCTGTGCTATCCTGCTTGTCTTCTCCAGTTTTACATCTGCCTCTTTCCTCTCTGACTCAACTTTATCTTGTCTCTCACACTGCTCATCACTTAAGGTCCCCTCAGTGCTCATGCTTTCAAATTCTGCCTACTGTGAGCTGCCCTGGCTGCACAAAGAGGGAACCCTCTGCCCCAGACACTCTGTGATACAGGAGACAATGTCCTCTCCACGCTCCGTTAGCTGGCAATTACTGTGACTGCAGCCCTGCTCCTTGCTGCCAACAAAAGGAGACTCCGTACACCTTTGAGTGTTCAGAGTGAAGAGGTAAACGAGAGGAACTTAGTATTAATAATATGCGTTTTGTTAATCACACATATCACCAATCATTGTTGATGTCCAAGAAAGTGCTGATACTAAAAGTAGAAGCTCTTGTATCGAACGCATCATGTTTTATTGAGAGACCTTTCTTGCTGCAGTCCCACAGGAATCTGGGCTTTGTATTGTTGTTTCTTTTTCATAATTCATTTTCCTCAGGCTCTGTGTGGATCCACTGATGAAAAAGGCTGTTCTCAAATGGTTTCCATGTCTTCTTTGATTGGTTTGAGATTGAAATTTGAAATGGATCCTTCTCCTCACGGAAAACGGAGGCTTACGTTTGAAATGTCAGGCGGCTGGATAAACTGAGGCAGTAAAAAAGTGCAGGCAGGATGTAAACGACGGCCTATTCCCCCAGACTGAAGTTTGTGGAGTAAATGTGTCTTTTTCTGCGAGACTCAGGGACAAATGTGTGGTCTGGATCGGTACTGGTCTAATTATGACAAACAGTTTAGTGCCTTTCAGAGGTTTTGGACAAGTATTTATAACCTTGTAAAGAACCTATTATTTCTAGGGAGTTTTTGTAACGGAGACCAAGTTAATAAAGTTCACTGTATTAGGAAAACAAAAAGTGTATGTCAGCATCGTATATCAAGGCAGTACACTACGTAAACAGTCTTTTACTTCTTAATTACACCCTGTTAGCTTCTGTCACTGTTGAGCAGGTTTGTTTCTCACATCGTTGTCTAACACACACACACACACACACAAGGACACGGACACGGACACATGGACACACACACACACTGCATACAGTCCCATGGAGAGATGTGCAGCTTGCAGTCCTTGCTGTTAGATATACCAAAGTGCTATCAAGATTTTGAGGCACTGCAGTATAAAACAGCTGCAGTATGGCATCAGTATTGCATGTTCATTGTCAAAATGGTAGATTTCAGTCATTGTATTGCACTGGTATGTGTCTTGCATAAATGCTCTTTTTGTATTGTTCATTTTCCTAGTTTTGAATGAATTGTGTGCACTTATCATTTTACACACAATTCAAAGTTAGTTTGAGTCGCCTGTATGGTCTTATCTGCTTCAGAGGTGAAGCAGAGAAAATGAAGTTTGCTGTATAATGGTTTTCTGGTTTGTCCATGGACCAAGCTCAGGTTTGTGGGCGTTACAGGGTGCAGAGGATGAAGTGTTGTTGTGTGACCAGAATGTCGCTGCCCATCCTCAGCCCTCAATCCATAAATAAGCAAGTCCAAGTCAAGGACACTACAACCTAGTCGCACAGTTCAGCCTGGTCTATGGGAATCAGGGCCGCCATTAAGCCCAGATACATTTTCCCCATCAACTCCTCACACGTCTGTTGAAAACTGGTGTCATCAGTCACTCTTGTTGGCGCAGCTCGCCGTGGACGGCCATGCAGAACATGGAGCTCCATCTCCATCATTCTGCAGACCGATCCATCCTTGGCACCATTACTTAACTTGCTAACTGCATGTCAACACCAGGCAGGTGTAAACAAGAGGGATTTTGTAAGTCATACATTACTGTTGAAACATAACAAATGAGCTCAAAATGTCTATGTAAAGGCACACCTTCATTGATAAAATAGATGGAGCAAACCTAATGTGTTGCATGTAGCTTTTCTGTGCTTCATTAGTACTTGTAAGGTGGCTGTCGTGTCAGTATGTTAGCATGTATGTGTGTATGTGTGTCTGAATGGAGAGCTCTGTAAACACATTGGGAACACTTTCTATAAAGCCTGTATAATGCATGATGAACACATTTTATTATGAGTTTATATTCTGCTTATAGTGATGTATAAGTATAATTGATGAATATTCTCATGAATAGTCGTAATGCTTCATATCTATAATCATAACACATGGGACAAGCATTTTTATACTGATTTAAAAGTACCATACTATTCTTTAATTCTTTAAATTCTCTAATTCTTTAATTCTTTATGAACACATTTATAATTAGTTTACAACCTCCTTATAGCGATGTACAAGTATAGTTGTTTGCACCTGTGTCAGTGTGTCTCGACTATTGTCAGAATTTATCAATTAACATCCAGTTTTCCACTTTTTTAATTTGAATCCCTTTCATTGGCCAAGCTCCTAATCCTACATATCCCATAATGCAACTAAATAGGATTCTCTGACTGATAAATGAGCACTGTTTAGGATTCCATGCACCAAGCTTATAGTCTAGGTTTTTCTGTCAAATATATAAAGTCCCAGGCCTAACTCAAGGTAACTGTGGTGATCTCCTATGACATCATCAGGGTTCTTTCTTTAGATTGAATCCACCAGAGATACGAGTTAAGTACTAAACTTTGTTTGAGCAATATTTGGCTGTACAGCGTGAGTTTATGCTGACTGGCTCAGTTATATTTAAGGGGTTGAAAAGGGATGTTTTCATCAAGCTTCCTAACATTTTGTACTGAATGCTCCGTAGTGAGAGAGCTTATAAAAGCCAACTTTCTGTTACAGTATCTCTTATTTTTAGTTGAACTACTTTATTTCCCTCTTTCTTTTAGTTATTTTAATAGGAAATGAACCATTTGCCTGAGAGCTGTGATTCATTAAATCACTTTATATCCAGTTACACCCCTCAGAATAAGCATTTGGATGCTTCTAATCATCACATTTTAGAGAGGTCTCCCTCCCCTGCATGCCTCTCTAAATTAAATTCCAGTTTGGATAATTAAATTATATTCCAAACGATGTGACCTTCAAATAATAACGCCACACATGGTGCATCTTGAGTCATTTTCTCTATAAGGCTATCTTGAATCTGTGCGATGGTAGACAGAAGAATACATTTTAAATCCTTGAGAGGTAAAGTTCAGAAATCATGATGGATCAGTTATGCTGATTTACAACTTTATAGACCACCAATAGTGTATTTTAGAATGATTAGTGGCTGATTCCAATCAGATCTTTTTGCTCCAATTTTACTTGCACAGCCCTTGAGGAGTACAGAACCCATCACTCTGTGGAACAGGTTAAGACAGGTTGCTGAGCCGTTTCCTCTAGGAAGAACACTGCAAAACACCTCCAACAGATTAAATGGTTGCAGCTCAACGTGTGAATGTAGCAAAGAGTAGAGGAAGTGATGTATGACACACCGAGCAACAGAGCATCCTCCGAGGAAACAAGGTGTCATTTGGAATTTCTCTTCAGTCTCTTGCATTTTCCACGCACCATCGAGAACTGTCACCAATTCAATTTAAAGGAAAAGCAACAGAGGGAAATATATTTGTGTTTGTGCCATTCACAGTACTGCTTCCTCACCAGTCACCGAGCTTCGGCAAACGGCTGAGGCCTTTCTCTCACCGCTCTACAGATCACACTGACCATTCTATTCCCTCTGACAGGCTGCTCGATACATTAGATTTGGACATAATAAGGATGAATCACCCTTTTGTGCTTGTCCCTGCTTTCAGGTTATTCGCTTTATTTTTTTTCTCTAATTTCTCTTCTGTAATTTAACTGTATCCCCAAATGAAATCTGTGCCATCTACACTTACATGGTACTGTCGAATAGTAAAACTGTATTATCATGGTCGAATAAGCGCTGTTTATCATCCAGATAATGGATTGGTTAGATTCAATGAGGGCGTAAATTTGATCGATGGATTTGTAAATTGAAAAGGTCACATGCTATTTCCATAAGGATTTTGATAACCCTCTTTTGAAGGGGAAACTCTCATTTGGATGCAAAGCTACAGGTTTTCAGCCCAACAACAAAAGGGCAAATGGCATTTTGCCCTACAGTGCCAATCTTTCATTGGCACTTACAGTATTGTTGAGAATGTTGCCAGCTTGCTCTAACCCGGTCACGTCGGGCCAGACTCTGGTCTGTCAGGTCTGACAGCTTGACGCCAGTGCAGACAGGTAGATATGTTTGGCTTAGGCTGCAATACAATAACTGCAATGGAGCCTTGCTGTGGTTGTACCGGGCTTTCAGACGGAAAATATATTAGAAGTGATCACGAATCAGTGAGAAATCCATTCCAGCAAGGCCAGTTTGAGTAATGGATCCTTGCGTTTTAAGATTAATCAGATGCCAAAACACAATGCACAATGGTTTATAATACCATGATGAAACATTTTACAACTCTGGAAAGTTATCACAGTAGTAGGGTGTTCATTAGAACATGGCAAACAGAATCTACACAGCAAAACACATTGTGGTAGCAGACAGGGTCTTTTGCATGATTCTTCTCTGGTTCAGTCTGGGGATTCCTATCTTGTCAAACAGTTATAATCTCTTACAAACAACAAGAACAGCTTCCTGTTTGTGGGGAAGAAAAAAGTGTAATCTGACCTCTGCTAGAGTAAATTGAGTCAGTGGAGCGGAGATGGAAATGCTGAGGAAGTAAAGAGAGATGCAGACAAAGCAATATTTGCTTCCTGTATTTCCATTCTTGTCCTTTGTGAAATGTATCACTTGATGCTGGGGAATGAGCCAGAAAAAAAACGATTTTCTAAGGTAGCAGTTTCACAGGAGAAGCCAACCATTCCTCCATGCCAACGTTAACAGACAGAAAGTAAGCACACACAAAAAACAAGCATAAATGTTTAGCTCTTTAAACTGCATCTCTTGACAAAATTGAAAACAAAGACAAAAAACAGGAATGTCCATATTTAATGAGAATTACACCTTAATACAGTCACAGTAAGAATATTTATTTTGTACTTATATATTTATGTGTACGTGTAGTCATTCACACGCATGTGAACTGGATCAAAAGAAATCAAGAGGTGCAATCTTGAATATAATGTTGTGGAGATTTGACATAGGCTCAGCTTCTGCACACACATGGGAATAAATAAATAAATAAACACGGTCACATTAGAGTACACATTACACAGGCAAAGCATCGACCACACAAATCGACCATTTGCAGTGCTTTGTTGCAATGTAAATAGTTCCTGAGTGTCCCCATCTTGAGATTGAACTGTTTATCTACTGAGGCAGAAGATGGGTTTAAACTCTGCCTCTGCAATTTTAGAGCTTTGGCATAAAAAGGCCTTCAGGGTCAGTTCAGTTTTGCTTCATCGTTATTTTATGTGACAGTGACTACTAAATACTCAAAGTCAGACTAATAGAATATTGCCCAATAGGTTGACCTATGTTGTATCGTAGAACAAACTTTTGACCCATCCACTGTTTGAAAAGAGTAAAATCAGAAAGAGGAAACCATCTCATACAACGGAGTTTTGCACTTTAACACTCTTTCCTACCACAAACTTTACATTTTACTGATCTGGATTCATACGCGGTGTTCAAAATGCACCACCCACCATCCAAATGCTGGTAAAATATGCAAGTGGTTGGTAGTATTTGCTTCACTCACCCTCCCAAAAAACAGTGGTTATCTATTGAGTGGCTGCTGACATATCCACATTCACTAGTCATTTGGCTGGTGGATGAAAAATGTTAAACCCTGCACACACAGTTGGGAATATGCTGCAGCTCTAGGCCAGTAAACAACCAAAAGCGTTTGCATTTGAACAGGGAACTTTAATTATTTCCACCTCCAGTCTGTAAGGGCCCTATTTTAACAATCTAAGGGCCTAGCGTGAATCGCCTGGCGCTGGTGCGTTCAGGGCTTTTCCAAATCCATTTTTGCTAGTTTGACGGCAGAAAAAAAGAGTCCGTGGGCTGGGCGCTTGGATCTAAAGGCTTGTACTTAGTGTCTTCATTAATCAGAGGTGTGTTCTGGGTGTAACATGCAATCAACCAATCAGAGAGTCATCTCTCATTCCCTTTAACAGCCAGGCGCGGTTGTTCCTTGGTGCATTGCTATTATGATGGTAGATTTGCACCGTAATATTTTTATATTTTTAATCATTAGCATGTTTGTGCTGCTGCGCTTTACTGTCTGTGTGTATAACAAGTATAGTGTGTGCATGCTGTGCACAAGCCTAGGCTCATTTTACTAATGCGCTGTTTAAATAACAATGAAATGCCGTGTTATTGACTTTAGACCAGGTTTTTGTTGGTCAATGACGCGATCACTTCCTGCTGCCTCAAGATAGCAATACGCCCAGAATGCACCTGAACACACCTCCCTGTAAGACCAGCACACTGTGCAAGGTGCATTTGCTATTTAAAAAATGTGGGCGCTGGATGAGAAATTGACAACTGCGTTGGTTTTAAACTGGCAAAGAGAATTGCTTTGGGCTGCGCCAGTGCAAGATAGGGCCCTAAAAGTGAAATTCTGCTGACTTTCACAAGTCTTACATATTCCCAAATTCCCCTTTTTTCATGCAGCAGTCATTAAAGGAAAGTTAGATAGAAGGATGGTATCACATAGCCAATAATGGAGTTAACTTTTGCTTTAGTCAAAAAAAATGTATTGTGAAAATGATTGTATATTATTGTATACTTTGTCACCATGTGAAATGAACTTGTGTACATACCGTAAGTAGGGCTGGGCAATAAGTACATTATAATATCTTAACTCCTGTCTAAATATCACGTTATTGTTTAGGCAATGCGTGATTATAAGTTATTGTATCTTAATTGCAAAGTGAGTTTCTTTGATAACAGGGTTCAAAACTGCATTCAGTTAAGCTTTTCCACCATGTACAGTATGTGAAACCAAAAAAGCCAACCTTTGACTGGTTTCATAGACATTTGGAAAGGGGGAATAGTCATCAAACAGTCTCCATTACACAACTATCAAGCGGCTGTTTGATAGGTAATGGCTGGGTAATGCATCAGGCTTACTGAAACAATACGGAAGATAAATGTGCTTGATGTTACTTTGTTGTACGATAGAAAATTAATGAGGCCCTTTATTATTCTGGATACTTACCAATGCGAGTAGTGCCTGTAGTAGCATTTGTGGATTTCCTGATTGGCCTCACATAAAATATATATAACCCCTGGTTTAATCTCTGAGAGAGGCCAACAAGTGGTCCACAGTGTTGTTTGTATGCTGCCATTAAAGAGAAATTTAAGACATTTGAATTAGGCTTGAGCAGTGTGATATCAACCAAGTGTATTCCTCATTACTGTCACATCACAGCATGTGGTTTTACCCATCTATCTTTGAGATTACATTTCACTTTCTATGCAATGTATTAGAACTTCCCCTTTTTTGAATATAGAACAGCCTGCCGGGGGCAACTTTATAGCAAATGTCTAAATTGCAGAGTATTGCATGCATTTATGCATGTGTCTGCTTTGCAGGCATCCGCCTTGCTGTAACAATATTAGGATTTGGATCATAATATATCCTTGTTTAACTGTATTTTTAAATCCTTAATTGTGTAAGGTAGAATTTGAATTCAGTCAGATTAGCTAACTTGTCCACTTTTAACTTATCCCAAATCAGATTACCCTTCATGAATTTTTATTAGAGTTCTGCTTTAACTTTTCATTAGCTTTCTGATTTACAGTCTGCCACTTCACTTAGGCTGTCTGATGAGCGTCGTACGTAAAGGGCAAATATGGAGTGCTAGTGTTCTCTCAGTGGCTGCAATTGAAGCAGTGTACTCCACAATGCGTTGATGGAAAGTGCCATTAAAGACAAGACAAGCCTCTGTGGGAGGCTGATATTGTCTGTCATGCAGGGGTAGTGGTGTGGGGTTTCAGTGTGGTACAGTAGGAGGCTACATTTCTCCGCCGTATTTCACACTGCTGTTGTCTGTGTAATCAGACACTCATTGGTTTTGATAAGGTATTATGAAAAGGATTAGTTGCTAGCAACTGGTTGTTCTCAAAGCTCTGTTATTACCTGATTTTAAACCACATCACACATTCCTACCACACCAGACAGACAGATTTGGAGCTCAGCAAAGTATTAAATATAACCTACTGGAATTCGAGAACTCAATTGAATTTAGCTTATTGCAGATTTTGCCTGGTTTTAAAGACTGTTATATATTTCAGAGTCACTATTTTCTGAACTGATTAAACTGGTTAACCTCCATAATTGATTCTATTGGCCCCAATCAGCTTGAAACAAAACATTGACATATCACTATATAAATTTGATATGGGTTTTGAAATCTGTTAGCAAACAGATTTCACATCAATCAAACAACATTAGCATTTAAAAATCCGATTTATGACCACCCGGTTAATGTGGTTAAACTAATTTAATCCCTAATTCTGAAGTAAAGCACTGTGCATAACGTGAACAGTCTAGTGCCATACAATGATAAAATCCAAGTGGCATTGACTGCTACAGAGCTCCGTAAAGCCGGCTACCAGCCAATAGGTGACTGACCCGGCTAGATGACTGAGCTCCTCAGTCAGTTGATTTGGGACTATATTGGGTGGAAGCACAGCAGAAGTTAACAGTCTTAATCTGCGTAGCTCATTGTACTCGTTTTGAATATGCAGTGATTAGGTTGTTGTTGTTTTTTGTTGGCTCACTTTTACTCCCAACATGCTAACTGGCAACATAGGATTCCATTCACTACGATAAGTTAACAAGCGGCGGGGCTGCCTGTGTTGCACCAAACTAAAACAATGCATGCACTGAGACAAAAAATGCGTTGGCCCACCTATTTACAGCTGTGAGAGAGCATGATAAGCCCTGTTTCAACAAACTTTCCCGTGTTCCTTTAAGTTTATGCACCAAAGCCACTCGTTAAGTTTGGGAAAAAAGATCTGATTTGGATTCAAACGCTCCAGAGATTGAACAAGCGTTTCTTGCGTAAAAGCAATTTGTTTTCGCTGCATATAGTGAACTCTGCTGTGTTTATGTTGACACCACCTTGTATTTCATCTTGAGATTTTCATTGGATATTGAAGTGCATAAAGGTTTTGGTATGGTTGGCCGAGTAGTATTACCCATGACATTGGAAGGGGGGTTTAGTTTTTTGATGCATTAGTTTTTTGATGCATTGCCCCCCCCATGCATTTCCCCCCAGCTTTCTTTACAAATCACACCCTGGGTGATAGTAATTAGGTTCCCTTGTGGAAAGTCCACCCTTGTAGCTGATACCAGAGGTTGAATGGTCTTTGTTCTGCATCTACTGCTTGTTCTCCTTCCCTCAAAATCTTGCCTCATCTCTTCCAGTATCTGTACCTTGTTTGTAGAAGTGATGGCGCCCAGCTAAATGATAGTACCTCCAGGTTCATGTTTAATGGAGGTCCCCATTATACATGAAAAATGGGCCTTGTTCTGCAATGGCTGGCTAAATACAGAGCCTGGAGCAGCCACAGTGAAAAGGCTCCAAAGAGGGAGGATACAGAAGAGCCTATGATTTTTCCGCTAAAGATGCTATGTGATATCTTAGGGCCAGTTGTTCAAAGGTAAACCGATCGGATTTTGGTAATTGGATTGGATCAAATCTTGAAAATGGGTTGTTCAAAAGGGAAAGAAGGAATCTGAAATCAGATTAGATCACGGGATCCAATCCTACTTTTAATCTGGATCAAACCGTCAGTAGATTGTGGATAGCTTTGATCCAAAAAAACGGGATTATCCTGATCCTGACGGGGTAGGATTTCAAGATGGATTCCAGGAAGAAAATGGTAACGTGATAAAGTAGATAAAGTAGACATAGGCTACCAATTAAGATATTCAGTACAGTAAAAATAAAAATGATCTTGTCCCCATGAAACAATCCCCCAAACTGATTTCAGTAACAAACAATTTCTGTCATTCATCACCGTATATTAATTTCAAAGAAACAATCCTCAGAGATGAGCCTTTCAAAAATAATTTCTGGTCTCTCCTCCTCAGATGAAGAAGAACCTTGAACATTCTTTATTTAGTTAACTATTGGACTTTTAGCCTTTTTTAAGATGTTGTCAAAATATCCACAATGTATTTGTATTTGTTATGTATATTTCTTTTTTATTTGTTGTGGCTCAGATTAGGGTTCATAAAAGAAATTATGAATGGAAGTGGATGTTTATGTTATTTTTGGGTTTAGTCTCAAGATAAGAAACACTTACAGTGACCCCATGTTGGCTCTTCTACCTGTTCTTTACATAGCTGGTAGCACACATTGTGATATGTTGTCCTATATAGAACACTGGTAATCTGCATTAGGTAATCTTGAAAACTGTGTATCTGGATCAGGGTGATCCAGTCCAATGTTGCTTGGTAAAACCGGCATAAAAGTAAGACGGATAACCTGATCCTGAATAGCAAAATATGGGATTTCCAAATCCAAATCATTTTGATCAACTGGCCCTTGAGGTTTTCCGAGAATGTCTTTGTAGGTGCTTCCTCACTGAAGAACCCATTAACAGCATGTCAATTTTCATTACAGATAGATGCCAATGGGACGTGTGAAATTCCTTTTAGCCTTACACAGATGGGCGTTTTTGTAGATCGTTCATGGTGACGGTGTAAGGATAGTATCGGCATATTGACTGGTGCTTTCAGGAGGTTATGCTCATTAAGAGATTTGCTTGGCTAAAGTCAAGATGTTAATTCTCTCTGGATCAGGGAGAGTGAATAAAGCTTTAGCAGAAGAGGATCTATTGACGTTTGTTTACTGCGTTATCAAACTGGGCAAATCTACCTTTTTAATGTGTTTGACTGGGCTATAAAAAACATGTGCGTCAAACATTGGAAGCTCACATTTCCAGCTGCAAAATGAATTTACTTGATGATATAAGAGAAAGAAAAACATTGTTTCTCTCCCTGTGACGCCGGGTGAGTCACATCTCAACTACTGTGCTACGCTACAAACTCAAACAAAGGGGGCCTCATTATCGATCGCTAGTGTTGCGGTGCCCAGTAGCACACACAGGGAAACACACTCACTTTTCAGCATGCAAACTCACACAAAGACGGGGGGGGGGGGGTCGATCACTCGACACGTCACAAAGAGATCACATTACCCGTCGGGCTCCTTTCCTGCCACACACTGAGTTCTGAGCCCCAGCCCTAAAGGGACAACAAGACAAATTGGTCTTGAAGAAGCCCCAAGGCAATCAGAGCACAGCACAGCACTCAATCACAATTACTTGTCCTTTAACAAAACGATCAATTTGTTCAGCAAATCTGACCATAGCAAGCTGGGACATGCTAAAATAGACGTTATAGACGTAATAGATGTTTGGGTGAGTAAATCTCTGGAATAAAGGATAAGAGATGGGTTCAAAAGGTAAACTTTTGATACGAAAGGGCAATCAGTGTCGTCATCTTTAAAATGTGCACAGAAACTGCATCTTAGATGTCATTTTCCCCCTTTTAACCAAAAACTGCAGAAATTAGGGTATAGCAGTTCCTTACTCAGTTAACTAGAAAAAAAATCCAAAAAGCATAATCAATCACATACATTACGATAAGCGGATTTGTTGATTAGCTGAATTTAGGCTGTTAGAAAATGAAAGTACATCATGAATGTATTTTTATCTCATAATGACCCAGAAAGGAGTATAAGAACATTAATTATGCTGTAGCTTGGCTATGTAGTCATCTCTGTGGTACTGTTTTATAACCATTGCATGAGTATAACCTGCTGATTGCCCATCAGTCAACCATACCTTTATTGAGAAGGATTTCCGGTAGCAACCACAGAGTGTCCAGTAAGAACACAGAAAAAGGCGTGTTAATGTCAGTCAAAGACTTATTCTACATTAGAGTCTAAACACCCACAACAAAGAACAGAGAGAGGTCACGCAAATGACGGTTTGCAAGCTTGGGTGTGATTTATTAGATGCACGCACACCAAATACATAAACTGGGAGCAGTGAACCTGCTGCTGCAGATGTGGGAATGACTAGAAAGAGAGGGTCCTAGCTCCCGCCTCAGGCTTTATAACGCTAGGTGGCCAAGTGTCTGATCAAAATAATGATAGGATCTGTCCAACACACAGCAAGACAACCAAAACAAACAGAACTGACTAAACATATAGTTCAGCTGATGGGCTTTTGTACAATTATAATAGGCTACCAAATAATGGCACTGAAAGTTTATTTATACATTGATGTCCCTTTGTGTAAACCTAAAGGACAGACACATTTGTTGACTCCCCAATCTCCCCATATGCAAGGTTGTGTTTTTCCCATAGCAGGTGGTCACTGAGGCTTTAGAGGGCCTGTCACTGAGATTGTGAGTGGGCTCATGTTACCTTGGCAGGGCAGCTGCTGCTGGTGCATCTGCTTTGACAAAATCACTGAAAATCTACTTTTCATTTCAAGGGGACTTGTGCATGTGTGGGCTGTCACAATACATCTGCCTGCCATCATCAGCACAGAAAAGGCTGTTGTGGAAAGATACAGAGAGAGTGAACGACTCAATGCAATACGTTCTCATTAATGTAAAGACATATTGGTGTTTTTCCAAAATTCAGTCATTACATTTTATAAAAATCTCAGTTAGTCTGGTTAGTTTCCTCCTTCTGCATTCTAAATTAAACCCAGACCCAACTATTCATTTGGTAGATTTATGTCTTGGAAGTAGCTCTGCTGTTCTGACCTCCACTCATTTATTACAGAGCCCAACACAGAGCCACGCATACAGAACACACATGCTCAGTTTCCATCCACTTGTCCATCAAATTATCTGAAGTTTGGTAAAAAAACTCAAGCGAATAAAGCTGGTGAAAGTGTGTTTCCATCCAACGGCTTTAACGGCTATCAACACATCGCTATGATGAGCTATGACGCTCTTGTTATGAATTGATACTATAAATAAAATTGAATTGAATTGAATGATGCAGTTGCAACTTGCCTTTTATTGTCTCTGCGGCACCGCTGCGAGACAGCTCTTTTTTTGAGACTTGTCTCGCTGTTTGAGTTCCTTCCATTTACCCCGGAGGACGTCCCACGGCTTTTCCGAACCTTTGTCGGCCGTTTGCTTCGCAAGTTCCTGATGAATTAAATTCAAAATGTCTCTTGTCTCCTCGTTTGTCCACTTCCATCTGTCTTTGTTGACGCCCGCCATGTGTGCAGACAGCGAAGAAATACTAGGTGGAAATTAACAAAAATTCTTCTTCCTTTTGTGGCGGGTTGCAGCCATAAAATGACCTAAAACTTAATCGCAATTGATTATTTATTCTGCAAATAACGTTTCCATCAGCGTTTATCGCATAAGTGTATGTATAAGTATATCAATCAAGATAAAATCCGATGAGACCGAACGAATTTCCTTTGAGTCGATATTTATGAAATTCAATCGAATTTTACTGTTTCCATGAGGCATTTTTCCTTCGATATCACTTAATTTGGATAAAAACGCGTGGATGGAAACATAGCTACAGGCTTCATGTTCACTGTCAAGACACTTGTTTTCTCATTGTTATTTCATATTTTGTTTATCTGTTGTTTTGTAAAAACAAACATGAACACAATGGGAAACTTGGCTTTCACTTTTTTGCACTTGCTGTTTACAGCTTCAGCTATGAATCACAGGTTTGTGTTGCACCAAGACTTTATTGGGTTTAAATTCAATTCCCCGCTTCTGGCCAACAGAGGAATGGGAATAATTTATGTGGAAGCCATATCTGAGCGCCTGAGTAAAAGGGATGGTGTTGCTGGCTGATCTTAAAGCTTTACAGTTCTCCAGGCGATAAAGGAGAGGATGCTTTCAGAACACCCCCATTTATTGTGAAATAGGTTGGCTCTGATGAAACTCAGCTGCATGAAGTGAAGTTTAATATGATGATTTAGTCAATTTCAACATGTAATTGGAAAATAATGAATTAACTTACTAAAGACAGAGATAATGTCTCAATGATATAAAATAATAGATTATTCTCAATTGAATTACATTGGTTGATTGAATGTCATAATAAAAAAGGGTCCACATTCATGCAGCCTTCTTACAGATGTTAGTGAGATGTGTGTGCAGTTGCTCAGCCACATACAAAGCTGCTCCCAGAGATCCTCTCTGTATTAGGCTGTACCCACCCAGATGAAAACATGTCTGTCTACTCCTTCCTTCTACTACTTCTTTCTACAGTACTAACAATATTCCTTGTTAACACATTCCAGCGTGCTAATTGTCTCAAACACCTGGTGCATATTGTTCCATAAGCTTAAAATCCTTGCTACCATGTCTAATTGCGCAGACATTAACTATATTTGTTCTATTCTTACACATTCCCAGGTGATATTGGTCCTTTAGTTTTGCTGCACCATGAAGATGGGAAATTAAATTCATTGATTGCCTATTTGACCCCGAGCCCAGAAACAAGGCACCGCCGTGACGCCAAAGCTCGACTATAAAACAGGATTTTATCACGTCTGCTGAGCCTGCCCTGTTTGATGCGGACTTTAACCTTTTCTACGCTGTTTCAGCAAAGGCATTTGGCTATTGAGAGATTTTGTGATGTTTATCACAGTTAAGAACAGGAGTTACTGTGATGCTTTATGGATGTCAGGACAGCTATGGTATAACATGAATGCAGCTGGTAGGGATTCAGTGCTTTCCGCAAGGATAATTCAGCCATGCAGACACCTGCCATGACGGGGACTCATCCATTTGCATGGCTGTCTACTAACGGCTGCAATATACTAGGGCTCCACCATGTATTGTTTTTTATCGTCATCGCAATATTAACTGGAAAAATAAGCCACATATAGCCACATATAGCAAAAAGCACTCTGAGATTTTTGCATATTGGGGATATAAGTGAAATATTGTATGAGGAGACACTCTGTCTGGGTTGTAAGCTTCTGCCCTTGTATACTGTAAATACGTCAAATTCCCTCACAAGTTCAGCATAAGTACCTCAATGTAATTCATCCTGGAAATGAGCAGAGGAAAGGGAAAGGAAGGACATTAATTGGAACCACATTGCTCAAAGAAAACAAGTGAAAAATCAAGTTGCATTAAGGACTGTGTCAAAATGTTTTTGGCGTTGTGATTGCACAGTTGTCCCTCATACCTGCTACCCTGAACTCAGACACACAGTCTCTTTCTTGTGTCCAAACTTTGGTTGGTCCCGCTCCTTCTTGTCATTCCTGGAGTGCAGAGCAGATGATTGGCTGTGAGCTCGGGCTCTGGCAGAGGCTAACAGTGCTCCACTAGAGATGGATGTCATGGTGCAGCAGGCCCTAACTGCATTAAAAGACCTAAAAGACCACAATTTCTCTCTCGCCTAGAGCACATACACATCTGAACTCTGGGTGGAAAACTCATCTTGGTTTGGTGTGTAGTTGTGTGTGTAAGTGGTGTTCACACATCTGTGGGGTTGCACACCACTCCGGGAAATTTTATCTAACTAAACTTTCCTGTTCCCTGAGAATTAACGTATTAACACTTGAGCGCCATTTGCTTGTATCGTTGGGACAAATGCATGCTCAACAGCTCTCACTGCAATTTGAGTTGGCCTCACATTAAAACTGCAATGAGGCTTGTAAACCTGCAGAGTGAGTTACTCGTTAATTGACTCCTGCAAACAGCGTAATTGAAATTAGCAACATAATTGCAGTGAAACGGGCTGCTTTCCAACATTGTGTTCTGATTTAAAACTGAAAACATGAAAAGCCTAGCACCACTAGCATGTGCTATCCCACAAGGCACAGCTGTCTGACTTGGATGATAAATCCCTCCCTCAGGTAGGTGAGTGGAGGAATGCTGGAATGTATTCACCTTCTGTATTTGTCATATACTGATGGGTGGAAGCAGAGTGTGTGCGTGTGCATCTTGTAGTTGTTTTTGTCTGGTACTTCTGCAAGTTTTTTGTAGTCCCTTTGCTTCTCTTTGCAATACCATGTAGTTGTTGTGTGTCTTTTTGGAGTCATTTTAAAGGTCCCATGACATGGTGCTCTTTGGATGCTTTTAGTGGTCTCCTAATACTGTATCTGAAGTCTCTTTTATATAGACCTTAGCGGTCCCCTAATACTGTATCTGAAGTCTCTTTTTATATAGACCTTACTGGTCCCTAATACTGTATCTGAAGTGTCTTTTATATAGAATTTAGTGATCCCCTAATACTGTATCTGAAGTCGGTTTTATATAGGCCTTAGTGGTCCCTAATACTGTATCTGAAGTCTCTTTTATATAGACCTCCAGTCTCTTTTATATAGACCTTAGTGGTCCCCTAATACTGTATCTGAAGTCTCTTATATAGACCTTAGTGGTCCCCTAATACTGTATCTGAAGTCTCTTTTATATAGACATCAGTGGTCCCTAATACTGCATCTGAAGTCTCTTTCACGAAATTCACCCTTGGTGCTGAATGACAGCCACTAGATTCAGTCCCACAATAAACTTTCCTTAGTATGTGCCAGTTCTGAGTCTTTAGCTTTTGAGCAAGAGAGGGGTTGGCAATGTGGAGGCTGTGGGACTGACCTTGACCAAGTGCCACTTTGCCCGTTTGAAAGCCATGATGATGGCCAAATTCTCTGGGCGGGCAAAGCAGAGAAGAGGGAGGTAATCTTGCCTCTTATGACCTCATAAGGAGCAAGATTCCAGATCGGCCCATCTGAGCTTTCATTTTCTCAAAGGCAGAGCAGGATACCCAGGGCTCAGTTTACACCTATCACTATTTCTAGCCACTGGGGGACCATAGGCAGACTGGGTGAACTCATATTAATGTTAAAAATCCTCAAAAAGTGAAATTGTCATGCCATGGGACCTTTAAGTCTTTTTGTAGTCATAATGTGAAATCCTGTAGGTGAAGCAGAATTCCCAGGTGCTGCTGTTGGTTAAACAACTGCAGCTGAAATTCTGTGTTTATATCCTGCTGGAGATGAAGAAAGGCTGTCTGTCTGTATGCTGTTTTTTTTTATAAATGTAATGTCACTGTGGCCTCAGAATGGTGTGCAGCTGTGAAGGAAAAACATAAAAACAAAACATTACATTGGATTTGGTTGCCAGATACTTAATATTATGACCAAGGTAATCCTGCTTTTAATCAAGCTCTGTGACTTTTGAAAGAAAAGTGTTTACAATTACTTCATATAGAGGTTCTGGGGGCCCTGGGCCCAGTAGGTCCCTAAAGTAATCCATGTTGACTCGCACAATTTGCAAACCTTGTCCTTTTTATATTCGTTCTTATCACATGCTCCCTCACACACACATATGGACTGTCAATGAGCTGTGACTGCATCACTTAAAAATGAGCCTAACTCATAATATACCTTTAACAATCACAGCTGCCATCATCAATATGGCAACGCTGTTGTCCACCTGACTTTTCTCTTCTAATTATTTTTGCACCATTAACTGCCATCCTTCAGGGGAACATTCAGTGTTTTATGTTCACATTATATTGAGCAGAAACGTTCAGGAAGGAGTACTCTGTCAGAGCTTACTTTAGTACACTTAGCAAAATTATGCACGCAACACTTTTGTTTTTGCTCCCATTTCTCATGAGCTGAACTCAAAGGTCTAAGACTTCTTCTATGTACACAAAAGACTTAATTCTTTCAAATGGTGTGGGCAGGCATATGTTATTAATAACGAACACAAGTAAACTTTATTGATGCCGTTTTGAATGCAATACCGTGACGAGATCCTGAGGCCCATTGATTTTTGTGAACAAATTGTTATTTTTTATTTAAACCTGAGGCGCATTGTTGTGCCATTAATGCCGAACATGTCTCCATTGAGCATGTTTGGGATGCTCTGGGTTGGCGTATATGACAGTATGTCTTTTTACTGAGTGGTTTTCGGACCCCCCCCCCCCCGGACTCCCCAAAACTGCTTTTTTTTATTATTATTTTTTTTTACTGACTGGTTGTCACTATAGTTTTTTTCACTATTTCATGTTTTTATTATGAAGGTGGATTTAAAGGTTTTAGAATTCTGTTGACTTTATCCATGGCAGATGAGGTAAACTTTGTAGCAGTGACACAGCAGAGGATCGCTGTGTGATTAATTCATCGATGTGTGCACTCAGTTATGCATGGCTTAATTTGTATGGCATGCTGGCATAGGTGGTTTACCTACTGTATCACCTTACACACCATAGTGATGTCTGTGGTGTTGTAACTAAATCAAGCATAAGGAAAAGTAATTGGATTTTCATCCTTTTGTCGTTGCCTCATTGCCTAAAATGCATACATTAAATTTCTGTTGTACATCTCTCCCATTACATTAACTCTCTTCCATTTGTCCTCTTGTATTTTCCCTTAAGTAGCTTTAAGGTTGTAAAACTCATCTTATTCTATTCTGTCTGACCGTATGATATGCTTTATCAACTTGTTTCAACTCTTCATTGAAGCTGCAGCTCACGATCAAATGGAAATATTCAATCTGCCTTGGGCATCATTTTTAAACATATCTCTCCAGAGTTCAGCCTAACACATTTGGTATGTTTGGGATCGCCATCAAAATAGAAAAGAAGCTCTGTGGGCTTCAACGGTGTTTGACTACAAAGCTTGAGCTTGTATAATCTTGTTTCTTAACAGGTTTATGAACCTCAAGCAATGGCAAGATTTGAAGTTTAAGATTGATGCATGTGAAAAAGCCCATTTGTGTTGCACCAATTTATTTGTTTTTCTTTTGTTAATCTTTTTGCCTGCTTTATTTTTGTGAAATACTGGGTAGATTGACTATTATGGCATCTAAAAATAATTCATATGAAGCCAATACTGTAGCACTATAGCTCCACATCCACTTCCACCAGCGCTAAAATATCAACACTGTGTTTGGTAGAACATTGTCTTTCCTTTGGTTCAGCATGTGAAGAGAAACCAACCGCATTAATCACAGCTTTTGTTCCCTGCCGTCGGTGCGAAGTGTGTGCAACTGAATTAGCCTGACAGGATACAGTCTGTACTGGAGCATTCACTTGGAAGACAATTTGTGGCCAGCAGTGTTCAGCCTTTGTTTCTGTCATTGCAGAATAAGCACATTAGTGCAATGAGAATTCAAACTTAAAGGCATTAGAAACTTTGTTATATAGACTTAAAAGGGTGCAGTCTTCCAGCATGCATAATATACTATGCATGATTTTTTTCCATCTTTTTTTTTGGAGGTCAAGTGACCAGGTCAGGCTTCTTCAGAAGTAGTGCCAACACTGAAATCTTGCCCAGATCAGATTTTTCAAATCAGATTTAGTCCACCTCCATATGTGGTCCTGAATCAGACCCAGGTCTGATTTATTTCAATGCGGCCGCAGTGTGAACAACCAAGGCGGATTTGATGCAACTTCTACGTCAATCTACATCATGTTTGTCACAATTGTTTGCCGGCTGGAATTAGCCCTAGACACAGACAGCAACATTAAAAACATCCAAAAACCTCTATTAAGCATTTAGACTTGCGGTGCAAATGCAGCCTTAGAGCCATGCATGAAAGTGCATGCATATGAACACTTTGCGTGAGGTTGGTTGATACTTTAGACGGCTTGTAGGTTATATTGATTGGCTTCTAGTAACAGATCAAAGATGCAACCACAGGCAATTCTCAAGCAGCAGCGTGTATTTTAATACAAGACTTTAGTGATTTGGGGAGGCATGAAACATGCTGTAGACACAATCTTTACCCACTCCTAATCTACAAGGAGAAGCTGTTGGCTCGTGTTCAGATTTTAAATTAGATAGTAAACACATCTATTCAAGGAATGCTCATCTAATCTAATTTCCACTGTGGAAATTAACATACCAGATAAGACTAATAATAAAGTAATTCAACAGTTTTCACCAAGCATCATCACCACTTTGTTAGCACCTGAAAGTCAACTATATGCTGGCATAACAGGATGAAACATGCCGCATCTTCCCAGCACTGACACATAATCTGGCCTTGATGTGGAAAAGAGGTGGTAATTCAGTGTTACCCTAGCCGCTGGCACAGATAGCGTTTGGTTTCGGGCTGCAAGTCTGTGTGATACGATGGCAGGCAGCATGTCTCGCCTTTTACCCAGGGAAAAGGGTTTCCCCTCCACTCCTCTCGGGTTTATTTAAAGATGACTGGGGGAGGATGATTGAATGACGCCACAGTGGTAGCATCATTGACACGGTTAGTGTTTCAGTTGTCACTGTTGGTGATGAGCTGTCACCAGGATCCAGCCAAATCAGACGGTTGATGAATTTGTCATTCGTGGTACCATTTGTGAGCCTCACGGAGCCGATCGGGGTTTGTCCATCCAAGGGTACACAATAGCATTTCTCAGCTGGTATTTGAACCTGCCTTTAAATGGTACAGTACAAACAGCAGTGTACACACAAGGACATACACTCACACAGAGAGCAAGCCATTCCTACTTGACATGTTAAAAGCATTGGCTACAGTAGTACTGCATTGACTTACATTTTTATAAGAGGATGTAGTTAATGTACACAAATACAGCACATTGCATGCTTTACAGTTTGAGTAGTACTAAGAGTACTAGTGGTTGCATGCTTGCATTACGACCAGATAAGATTAGAAAAACTGTATTGTTCCATTATGTGGAAAATGTTGCTTGGGTCAACCCCCACGCCAAGATGCAAAATACCAGTCGGTTTTCTATCAATCAGACCAAAAAGAAACCAAATCTTATTTGTCCTTTTTTTTGGCTCGCTTTTTTGTTGCCTAGTGGAACACAAGTAAGATAAAAGCCTCATTTGAAATTATTTATGTACAGGGACCACTGCTGTGCTCACTCCACTTCATGACCTCACTCTCAGATCAATCCCCACCCTCTCAGCTGAGAGATATGTGACTGAAACAAAGCTGATTAAGCTGTTCATATTTAATAATACGTTTTAGAGCTGAGTATAGTGTCTCGTGCAGAGAACTAAACTGCTCCTGGGCTATCTCAGGGGCAGCGTGTCTATAGATAGTTTTGTTGAATCATAATGTACAGTACACAATCTTGAGAACATTATGAGAAGTAATGTATTGCTGTTGGGATTTAGGAGTGCTCACGTTCAAAGGAGCATTAAATTAGGTTTTCATCTAACATCTGAATTGCTTACTCAGCAAAATTTGTTCCCCCAAATAACTGCGGCACATGCTGTACCACGGACGTTTTATTAGGTTCATCCTCGCACCTCAGGATGAGTTTTATAGTTTTGTTTTTTATCTGGAGATGAATCTGGTGTTAGGAGTTATGATTCAGTGAGTGAACACAGCTCATTACCCTGCTGAAATGCAATATCCACTGTGTTAAGAAGTGATGAAGGGTTTTGGTTAGGGAAAACAAAACCAGAATTTCAATGTCCTTCCGACCATCTGTGCAGCTTTCTCATTTGTCATTTTGATTCTGATACGTTTTTGCTTGACCTGTTTCACACCTGATTGCATAGAAAAGCAACAGTCTTGCAGCTCTATTATAATTTCCTTTGGGATGTTTTGGACACTTTTTGTTGCCCTGCGCAGCTCAGTGAACACTGATCGCTGACAGTGGGCTCAGTGTCACACAGGCAGCAGCTACGTGTCAGGGTGTAATAAAAGAACGTGACACAGGCTGAGCCTACTGAGTGCACAATTGTAGCAGGTGGGGCTGTGCTAGTGACAGATCAACTCGAGCAGGTGCTATTGAGACCCGTGCCCAACTGTGTAACTGCTTGGCCGGTGGCCATTCTGGACAGACATATCTAACCACTGGCGCAGGATTCAAGATGGTTCCAAATCTGTGTTGTCTCTTATCTACTGCAGTAAAGAGAAGTTATCCGTTTTCAGTGCTTTCTCTGTAATGCTGGATGTGCTTCATGGTGCGTCACAACAACTTGATTATGACTCTGGCCAGCTCTTCTGCTTTAATTATGGCTTGTGGAACGTTTTGTCCTTGGATACGTCACTAAATGTGGTGCTGACTCATACACCTTTCTGTTACCAGACAGGAATCCTTCAAAGAAAAGGGGGATGAAAAATTAAGAAAAAGGTGTTTTGGTGTAGCACACACACTAGTATAGACAAGGGAGCATACTTATAAATCAACAGCGCACATCAAAGCCCTGCAAAATCAAGCTTGCCAAGGCTTCTTTGTTATTTATTGTAGATGTCCTTAAACAGGAAAGCTGGACATTGTGGGCAAGAAATATTTTAATAGCTAAGATATAGTGCCTAACACATTCAGGGGTTCAGTAAACCTAAAAGTGGCGGAGCTGCCCGGCTTGGCCGAGTTGCTGAAAATAGGCTTTTGTTTTTGTGCCACCATTTGAAGGGAAATAACCTTTTCACTGGACCATATTTGTGTGTGATTGATGGCAGTTGGATTCAGTGCACACTATGAGGGCCGATGCCCACTGATTCAGATCATGTGGGCAGGTTGTGTAGACTCATTGTGTCACTGCAGCAACATACTATGGTTTAACCAGTCTCAGGATGATAGAAGAGGTGTTTTGCAGATGGAGGTGTAGAAGATATTTGTGAGAGCAGACATTTTGGTGACTATGCAGTAAAAATAAAGTGCTGAGTGTGAATATACTGACAGGCATTTTTATTGTTGCATCATTATTGATGTGATTGTTGTTGGTTTGCTGCCCAGCCATCCATATATAGTGTATATAGTAGTGGTAGGTAGTGTATATACACACATATACACTAGCGGTCAAAAGTTTGGGGTCACTTAGAAATTTCCATTCCCCTCCATTATAGACAGAATACCAGCTGAGACCAGTTGCATTGCTTTTTTTAACCAGCGCAGCAGTTTTCAGATTACATTATGTGCTTAAGTAATTGCAAAAAGGTTCTCCAATGTTTTTCTACTTAGTTTTTTAAAATGATATCAGATTAGTGAACAGAATGTGCCTTTGGAACATTGGATGAATGGTTGCTGATGATGAGCAATGTAGATATTGCATTAAAGATCAGCCACCCACTCAAAACAGCTGGTATTCTGTCTATAATGGAGCAGTATGGAAATGTATAAGTGGCCCCAAACTTTTGACCAGTAGTGTATATGTATATATATATATATATATATATATATATATATATATATATATATATATATATATGACATCTTCTACACCCATTGTGTGTCTTATGTCCTCTAAAGACCACTTGCCACTCTCTATTTAGACCGGCAAGTAAGTCTTTAAATCAGTGTTTATGCCAGTTGTTTGAGGTTTTTACAATGATCCGGGGTTGATTTTAGCATGGAAAAAAAGTGCTTATAGCATAATGGAGGATAACCACAAAGCCATTTTTCTGTTTCATCAACATGCTGTGAGAGACAATACCATTTCCTGTATTGCTGCTTTCAGTATCTTTCTACCTACGTAGGGACATTTTGCGCTATTCATTAACAATTTTCACATTCTGTCTCATGTTGATGACTTGCCACTGAACAGGCCTAATATGAAGCATTCTCCTACATTATTTTACAGTGCTGCTTTGCTTGCAGTTTTTAGAGATGCTAAAGGAAATGTAGCTGGGTAGCAGCCCACAAACAGGATCATCACTTGTGCGACGTGTTTTTTTGCATTTGGATTCCAACACAAAGCTGACAGGAAAATCCAATGTAAATGTAATGTAGGAAATTAAAGATTTATAGTTTGTTTTAGAAAATGTTGTAACACTTTGCCGTGTGCTTTTGGCAGGCTGTGTATAATGTCATGGAAAAATGAGGCATGTCTGCTCTCTGTTATTTACGTTATTCTTCAAGGGTTCCTAATCTTTGTTATAAAATCTATGTTTCATGTGAGGTCCAGTTGTTCAACGGCAGAGTGGTCTTGGTCTGTATACTGTTTAGATTGGAAACATGGACTCATAGCAAGTATGCTTTGAGCAAGATAACATGAGATTGTTGTTGAGTAAACAGCCTAAAATTGAAGTTGGTATCTTTCCCAGATATGTTTTTCTAATTTGAGATGTGGAAGTCTGCTGTATTGCTACTTTTGTTTTTCAAGTTAAAACAATTGCACCCTCTTCTGTCCAAAACATGGCATCTCCATTTCATACTCACCAGTTGTTGTAAGTAAAATGCAAACAAAAACACACCTAAAATGGAAAATATTTTACTTTTCTTTTTCTTCTTTTTTTTGCGTGCAATAATGACATAAAACGTTGTAATGTGCAAACCACGTCACAGATCTAAAAAAATAAAATGGCTTCAATTGCACTCTCATGTTGATAGTATTTTCTATTTCTATGGTCAATGGTCAACAGTGTGGAGTCGATTTTCTTTTCATCTTGTCAGATGACCACAGCAAAACAGTTCACGGTCTGTTCTACTCTTATTCTATTTCTATGGCTGTAGCCATTGACTAAGCCACAGGTATACATGCACTCATTCACCTGCTGCCCACCAGAACCATAATGCCACTGGTGCAGGTAATCATAGATCACAATTGTACAGTCGTGGGCCAATTGTATGTAAAGAGAGAGACATTTACACTTAAATATCCAGAACTAGCTTCTAACTCGTTCATCCTTTTTTGATTACTATATCTTCTTGCCATACACGTAGCACTTTGACAGCAGCAACTGGCCAGTCAGCTGTTTGTTTGTCTGGTTTATAAGTCAAATTTTTCTTTCCTCCTTGTGATTTTTTTCAATTAAGGGATGATTCTTAGAAGAAGA
Source organism: Etheostoma spectabile (assembly GCF_008692095.1). NCBI lineage: Eukaryota > Metazoa > Chordata > Actinopteri > Perciformes > Percidae > Etheostoma > Etheostoma spectabile. Next base: position 1,649,337 of record NC_045751.1, read on the forward strand.
AGAAGAAAAAACTCCACAAGGAAGCATGAAGGGCATGCCAGGAGTTGCTTGAAGGCAGCATAATCTGGTCATCACAGTTCAGTCATACTGTCCTTGCAATGACTTGCTTATCTTCAAAGGTTGACAGTTAGCAAACAGTGTAAAGTTTTCCAAAAACACATTGCATAACTTTTATTTTTACTGTACAACTGTAACAAAGCACACAAGGCAAAGATGAATGAAAATAAAACCACGACAGATACCAAAAGTATAGTGCAAGACCACAACTAATAGCAACAGAAGTCTGCTGAGTTATGCCGAGTCATAAATAAAAGCTATGCTAGCTAAGTAATATTAGAAAACCCCAACAAAACAAAGATACAACAAGTACAAGTACAATTCTTGTTTATTTCCTTTGAGTAATAAATACATTATTGTACAATACTTGAAAATGGCCCTTTTTCAGGACACTGTATTTTAAAGATACTTTAGTAAAAAAGAAATATCTTTTGGAGATCTTCATTGTAACAATGTTTTCCATGCTTGAATCATAAACAATTTATGAAC
>NC_045751.1:1649892-1673379 GCF_008692095.1 Etheostoma spectabile
AAAAACAACCGCAAGAACTGGCCAGTCTGGTGCAGTACATGGGGAGGTGATGCACTGCAGTACTTAATGCAGCTGGTGGCTGATATAACAGACAATAGCATATACAAGGTGCAGGTGTATTCTCATTAACTCTCACTAACTTCATTGTGAATTACCATGCTTTCAGAGATTCAGTTTAGCATCCTTGTAAACAATGTTTGTCCATTTACTAGTGTCCTGTGTTCAGTGCTGCTAGAATTAAACTCCCTATTTAAATCAGGGATTTGACACATGCATCTACTGTAGGGCCGGCCCGAATGCTTTGAGCTTCGACCGTTGCTATGGTAATCGTTTTCCTAAGAATCGCCCATGCAATAAAGAATAGTAATTTAACATTATTCATTGTGCATCAAATGTAATTATTGTTAGTTAATATTATCAGGTGCATAGCACTGTTGCTTGTGTGTGCGCCAAGGTGTGTATGTGTTGTGCGTGTGGTGCTAAAACAGAACACGTCACTTGGTTCCATTTCTTGCCTGCTTGCTTTTCGTGGTTGATGAGTTCCCAAAAAATTGAGGCTCTGCTACGGTCTTATGTAAGTGCTCTTATTAAAGGGGAATTTTTCAACACCTGCTATTTCACTGCAGCACAGGCACTACATTCATATGAATGGCTCCACCCCGTGAAGCCGATGCCCGTAGCTCCTCGCTCTCGATGCCTCTTAAGCTGTAGTTCCAGTTTGAGGATCAGTCCAAATCAGCTGAGCATGGCTTTTCAAGGGGTAGCCTAATTATGTTTGAGCAGTAATGATTTTTCATTAAATTAGACACTCCAGAGAATAGAGTGGAATAATCAAATGTCCCTGGGGTGAACCATCTCCACACATACCAAGGCTTATTCCTCACCACTTCAGGAAAACAAACTGATTAACTATATGCGATTTAAAAAAAGTGTTTTAAAATTGAAATGAAGTTGAATGTAAGTGCATAGAGAACACCAACATCATCATAGACCAATAACATCTCCAGTAACAATTAGGCCTGTTCATTTAAAGTACTAATGTTCAGCACATCACGTAAACATCTGCTTGAAAATGTAAATACTTGTAGATCGCAAGCATGTAGGTGCTCTGCCGCCCACAGATCACCTATATGCTTGAGATGTCTGTCAATTATCCTAAGTGGGCGGCTTCAAGCCTTTTTTTCCCTTCCCCACTATATAACCTTTCATCCTCCGTCTTTTTGCTGTTAATCAATGTGATGCCATATAAAGCACTTCATAAAAAGGCTTTTAGTCTGTAGGTGTTTGTGACTCAGACACAGACTGGGGAGCCAAAGATGCATAGTTGTCCCTACTGTCTTTTGAACTAACGGTGTCCAAAGGCAAATGGAAATGTAGATGAGCCATCGCCAGAAATGGTTTAGGTGTGGAGAGGTTGCTCTAGTTGAAGACCAAAACAAGTGGTTTGTGTAGGACATAAATGATGACTCAATGGACACATTATTAGGCAACTGGCCCCTGGGTACACTCATGTAAAAGGCCCCCAAACCCTTCTAAATAAACCCCCGGAGTGAAAGAGATGCAAAACGGCTGTCACTTTTGTTTTGTGTCTCTTGCACAACAGTATAATAATGACGATAAAATCGTTTAGCATCTCCATGTCGTTGTTTTCTGTCTCTTTTTTCATTTTGTGTTCTCTTTACACTCAGTTTGCATCTCCATATAGATGTTTTATGTCTGTTTATAGTCATTTTGTTTCTTTTCATATTCATTTTAAGTCTTTTTCTGTCATCTTGCGTGGTTTTGTGTATTTTGTGGCTTTGAGTGAAATTCTGTCCCCAGACTGCCCTTTCCCCTCTTACCCGCAGGTGTTGCTGTTAAGGCATTTTAATCAGAATCCCAATAATGCATTTTTTTCATGATGATATATAGAAAATGTATAAATGATATTGATATTTTACCATGTTTTATAACAACAAAATACTCTTTTGATATTATTTTCCTCCTGCCTCTCAAAAATAGAGAAGGAGCAACCTCTACAGACCAGCCTCCTCTAGTCTGTAGCCATGTGTACAGTCTATGAAATGACCTCCGTCTTTTCTAAATCCCTTTTGAGCTTTGAATCAACACAGCTAGAAAGCAGCAGTTTGCAGGCAAGGAAGGGCTTTTTTCAAGGTGGTTGTTAAAATGCAGGTGTCATGCTGAAGTACTTGCACCCATTGCTGCTCAGACTCTTTTAGGAGAACCCAATAACAAAAGAAAAAGGGTGCACATTGGTAATTGGTAAAGGTCCTTGACCTGAATTGCCGCGGCAACTCCTTCGTGTGAGTGTGCGTGTTTGTCTACACCATTTATGTACACAGTTTACAGAGTCTGCCCTACAGGATGTATCTTGGCTGCTGTCTGACAAATGTAAGAGCCCTCAGAGCAACAAAGTACACGTGACCGTCGGGAAGCGTGGGTGCAAATTGATACTTAATCAGTGATTGGTTTTGGACTGCCGTCACTCAGTTCATGACATTTATTTTTGTGCGTGGGTGGCACAGTTAGTGGAAGTCTTTTTCATTCCATTTTCCTCTTTTAATGTATCAGCCAAGCATTTCTGTGGTATTTTTTCCCCTGCTCAGACCAAAGGATGGAAAGGGAAAATATGGGTGCCTTCAGAATATTCTGACCTCCAGACCTTCCCCATAATCCGGAGGATCTTCCCTCGAAGTCAGTCTAAGTCTGCTAAATAAGTAGTAAGAGGATCAACTCTGAAGATGCGATCACTTTTTATGGGTTTTATTATGGGATGGGAAATAACTTTCACATGGAGGCAGCAGATTTTCTCTGATGTTATGAAGACTGAATCAATAATGTAAGAACATATTCTTTCTCACTTGAAATACAGTGTTGAAGGATTTTTCCGGAGGGTGTAGGGGGTCACACTCATTCCTCTTGTTATTTATTGTTTATTTTCCCTTGGCCATGTACTTTGTATATGACTGGCATACCTTACACTCTAAATCAGATGGATGCCTTTATTGAGTTAAACTGAAATGTATTTTGGGACTTTCACAGAAAACCTGTTTCAAAACAATTAAAGTAATTTAATTGCATCATTATCTGGGGATTTAAAAAAATGTTTCCATTACAGTAGACGGGTAAACTCACTGAAGATGCTCACCAGTGATTGCTTGTACATTATTTAAATATTTACAGCATGGATGTCTCCTTCTGTCCCCAGTAGGAGATGCAGTTAAAAGGCAGCTACTAAGGAATAATTGTTATCTCTCCAGCGGGAGCTCTCTCGCCTTGCTCCCATCTCTCCCTCCCAGTGTGAGGAGAGATCCGCTTAAAAGGGCACCAGTACCACCCTCCCCAGTATGTCAGTAGCTCCCTTTCCGAGTGCTCCATTAATCCAGGTGCTCAACTGGTACAAAGTAGCCTTTTCAGAGCAGAGCTCAGCTAGCAAGCTCTCACTTCAGGGCGGGAAAGCAGGGGAAGGGAGGGGGCTGTGGAACGTGCGCGTCAAAATTCAAAACTCAACAGAGGCACGCATGTTTTACTCCCACTCCTATTGCTTTTTGCGCTGCCCACCTAGCCGGAGTGAATATAAAAGGGAAGTTTGGATCACAGACTTTATTTTACATTTACAGCTTCCCAGCATCTCTTTGTTTGTTTTTCTTGATTTTCACTCTCAAGCCATCCTAGTGTGGGAGTGAAAGTGTGTGAGCAGGACTTCTAGATCACTAAGCGAGAAAGTCTGGAGGGCGCAATGGGGGCTTTGATGGTCATCTTCTCTGTTCAGCCGAGGCAAAGACGCAAGACTACAGGTAGGCTTGATGGGAACGGGAGACGGTTTAATTTGATACATTTTTCACGATTTGGCAGCTGAACTAATTGGCTAAAAAGAAAAGTAATTGCCTGTTTAAAAAGATTTGTTGTCTTTCTTTATGTTATACTTTGGCCAGGAGAATTATTGTCCAATTCTCACACTGATAAATTGTTCTTTCTGTGTTTTAGTATGTCTTACATCAATATGTGTTTGTGTTTTTGCATTAAAGCATCCAGAAAGTTCCCCATTAATCTGCTGTTTTCTCTATAATCCCATCTAAATTCATGTTGCCACACCAGTAGTCCATGAAATTGACTCGCAATCAGCCACCTTTTCAGTCTCAACTCCCCAAACTTGCTTGACTTTTTCCATTTGCTATGCTCAATATTGATTTTACAGGGGCAGCACACACTCGCAGCATGCCACATCGACTCTCTGGCAACAGTCGCACAAGCTTATGTTACATTTCTGTCCGCCTGCAATAATGTGCTGATCAGCATCACTGTCACAGCTTGTCACTGTTACGAAAGACGCGGATGTCCGGTCTTTATTAAAGAACAATGAAATATGTAGTGGGTGGCCAGCGGACAATAACAGTTTGAGGTTATATTTAGCGGTGTGGTGGGAGACAGACAGGATGGATGACACTTAAACATTTACTTACAGTAAGTCATATTTCACTGGGCGGAGAGAAAGCAAAAAAAGCTTTTTGAAAGCAAAATGAATGAGGGTCTCTCTGTAACTTGCTCAAGCAATAGATCACAGAGCAGGCAGATGTGTGCACTGTAAGCACATTTCACAAGGACCTAGAAAGGAGAACATTGAAACCAGATGCACACAGTAGGTCATTAACGCATACTCTATCATATTGTCATGCTTAAATGGACCTATGAATTGTTTTCAGTTAATATTGGGAAGGTAAAGGGCAATGGTAAAACATATTGTATGTAGGACAAGTAGGAAAAGTAGGACAACACAGCAGTTGGTTGATGATTGCCCAAGAATGGTGGTTAGTCCTAAAAAAAAAAAAAAAGAAGAAAAAAGAAGTACGTTAGCCACGCCTGTCATGTTTTTTCAGTTTACAGTAGTAGCATTTTTAAAAATTATAAGAGAATCATTTCAAATATCAATATTCAAATTTAATTCCAACATAACCCTGTTTGCAAGATGTCAGAGTTACAGTTTATTGTTTGTATTTCCAAGCAGTATTTTTCACTTTAAACGTTGGAAGAGAAACAGCATTTAGGATGAGGACTAACCAGTGGGTCTGTCGAGTGATGAGTTTTTAGTTGGCCTAAGAATGGCAAATCAGTTAGGTTAGGTAACTTCTGGAGCCCAGCAGCCTAGCCCATGCACACGGCTTACGCATTTCAAGAAATTCAAAACTTGACAGGCCTGTCGTTCCTAGTTACTGTTGCTAAGCTATGATTGGACAATTGCTTTACGGGAGAGGGGTTTAGTGAAAGTTTAATTAGCTAATTAACTGGTTAGTTGTCTGTGGATCAATCAACAGACAATTAAGTCAGTTATCAAGATAACGCCAAACATTTGCTTGTTCCGGTTTCTCAAATATTCCCTTTTTTCAATCATTGTGTTGCTTGTTAATGTAAGTTTACACTTATACACACACACACTGACAGACATCCTGAGCAGATATACGACATACACACTAATCTCTCAACATTTCATAGTGGAACGCGCACACACACACACACACACACACACACACACACACACACACACACACACACACACACATATACACGTGTAAAAACATGGTGATGTTTTTTTTTTTTGAGTTATGAACTTTGATATGAATATGTCACTTTGGGATCCTGGAAAGTATTGTTTAATAAATAGTCATTTAATTGAGGAAAGTATCTAAAAATGTACTGATAATGACATTTTTTGTGAGCAGAGCCCTACTAGTAGTTGCATAATTTTTTTTTTTGTAAATTGTACATCCTTGAGGCTCAAAATAAATGAGTTTATTGTGAAATAAAGCTCCAAACGTTTTCTTTTCTTGAAGTTTCTACCAGATAATAATGAACATGTAACATGCAGATTCACACTATGTTGTGCTCTTTAGAAAAACGCCAAAATAATAAAACATGCACTATCTGAGAACCCTAAGTGCTACTCTACCCACATCCATTAATTTGTGTAGCTGTACTCATTTACATGACAAGAGATGATGGTCCAATAAGTACCCATAGGATCTTTGCCCTCCAACTCCTTTTCAAACTCGCCCGGCTCGGCTTTGAGTGTTCCAAATATCCCAAGGATAAGAGATGTGTCAGTCTCATTATGTTGGTATTCGCCTTGTCCTGATTTCGGTCAATATTATTTTAAATGTCTCACCAGTTTGTGTTGTCGGGAGCTGTTATGAGTACAGTGTGTGTGGGAGTGAGATAGGTACACTCAGTACTAGAGCTGTTCTGATGGAATCAACAAAGCATTAACTATGACTCAGGCTACCAGCTGGTAAATGAATGTTGATGCTGTTTTTGATGCCTTTCAATCACTGAAAAGAGTACAAAACCTATGAAATAGTTGCCTGATAAAAAGCACTATTGGTTATTGTCACTAAGCTGAACTAATAAGTCTGGGTGGGACTCACCAGCGGCTCCAGGCTACCATATTATCACGATACTCATGTTACAATACTTATGGCAATATTATTTCAACACTTATGTCACAATACGATACTTATGTCACGGTACTATATTATCACAATGCTTATGTCACGGTACAATACTTATGTCACGGTACAATATTATCTCAGTACTTATGTCACAATACGATACTTATGTCACTGTACAATATTATCACAATTCTTACGCTACGATACAATATTATCACAATACTTATGTCACAATACCATATTATCACAGTGCCATTTTATCACGATACTTAAGTCACTATACCTGATGTGATTTAAAACATATTGTGATTTTCTGTGATATATTGCAATTTAATAACTTTTTTTCTAACTTAAAATTATGTGTCCAAAGAAAAACTTTGACTGCTACTAAATTAATTCTAATAATAATACCAAAAAGTTAAATTCTCATGTGCCATACATACTATTTAATAATGATCGATACTTGGCTTCCCTGTATGGATACAGAATTGCCACGGAACATATTGCGATACTTTGCTGTATCAGAGCTTTCTTACTAAAAAGTAATGAAACTAAGTTGAGATACAGTAAGGGTTGTGTTTTCTTGAGCTAATTCCTGGTGACATTAACACAAGGGGTGATGGAGATGTCCAGTGTGGTTCTTGTTGCCGGCCCGGTCTCATCCAGGCCTTCTGGCGTTTACCGGACAGAGTGCGATCAGCCGATCACAGGGAGAGCAGCTGTCATTTATCAGGGAAGCCATGCCATGCCACCAATCGTCATGCTCGCTCAGCGCCAAGTCTGATCGCATGAAAAACACATTCAAAACCAACATCCATCCATGTGCTTTAAATACGCTATCTCTGAGCTTTAGTTGCACTAGCTGAATATCATAGCAGCAGATACATGTATTTAAACCAAAGTCAACTTTCATCTGAAGACTGCAGCACCATTTTGTAAACAAGTTTTATTAACGCCATCCTTCAGACAAAATCTTTGACTAATGCTTGCCTTCTTTTGTCTAATAGTTTTCACTGGATGATCTGTATTCATAGAAAGTCTCTTTGTCAAAGGCACATAATTACTGTAACAATGAACCATATGCCCAAACCACTTTGAATTGATCTCACTCAAATGCATTCAACCCATCTGTCACATGCAGCATTTTTCACAGAACTACTCATCTTGTTCAGAAGCGCCGGGTGGATGTCACAATGTGACAGAGAGATTTGAGAGAACATTTGGTATGCACATAGTTCTTTTAGCACTCTCATCTCACCTCAGTTGCAAGTCTCTTGATTCATATCCCATTATTATCCAATGAGAAGTTCTCCAAGGGTTCTGGTAGATGTCCAGTGGTCATTAATATAGGGTACATGATGTTCAGAATGTAATTATCCTTTTAAGAATTACTCTGATAGATTGCAGAGCAGCATTTTGTCGAAGACCAGTCTTGCACTTTCCAACGTGCTCCTGAAGTAATGCTTACCTTGCATTTTAAAAAGGCATATTGACAATGTCTCCCACTTGAAAATTATGTCATGGAATTTATTACATGGCGTGTAAAAGACTTCAGGTATCCATATATGATATGCAAATATTAAAGGCTACTCTTAAAAGCAGAAAAGAGGAGGGGTCACCTTACAGCTTCCACTGCCCTTTGGGTTTCTATTTCCTCTTTATCAGCTCTTCAAAGTCACTGTATCATTATACTGTGCTGTTTTTTTTCTGTTCTCCAAATTAGCATTTAAATTGAAAAAGAGAAGAAGAGCATCAGTTGACTTTTGTGCTGCAAGCTTGGTGTGGGTTTCCCTTCATGGCATGCACTCAGTGCAGCAGTTTGTTCTGTGAAATGAATCACTCTGTTCCCATAGGGCACTGTGACCAGCATTAGGAGGGCTCACTTAGAAGTGGATTAATGCCCAGCATTCTGCTCAGAGAGGCTCCACAGGTGCGGGGAAGTGGGCATAGCCAAGCACAGAGGGTGATATGGTTTACAGTGGGTCATGACAGCGCATACTGACATCTGCAGAGCAGACACAGTACTTGGTGTCAACCCAGGGTGCAATCCTGGTTCGCTTTAACACACGTTTTCAAGTAAATATTTAAGTAAATAGTTGTTGTTATGCAACGTATGGCCAATATTGCAATGCACTAATAACGAAAACAATAAAAAAAGATAGTTTTACAGTTAGTTGTGTTTGCAGTAATTATTCCGCTCTCTACTTGCGTTGGAGCAGTTTCCAAGCTTTGAAGTGTTGATCCTTGCAATTTCCACTTGATGACAGCAAAATCAAACAAACTAGCATCCTGCAGTAAGAAGAGGTGAGAGAGACGGTAGCACATTGTAATGGCTGAATGGGTGAAATGCAATGCATTTAAAACCAACATTGCCCTTGTGATCACTTACTGTCTTCCACAAATTTATATTACCCTATTTCACATTTTATTATGTTATATTCTATTTCTATATTTTAACTTGCACTATTTTATGTCTTATGTATTAGATTCTCTTTTAGTTTTTCTTACTTATGATAGGTGATAGAAATTTTATACAACCAGAAACTTCTAGTTCATTTAATTCTTCATGCTTATAGTGCAGATACTAGAGATGGCCAGCATTCATCATTTAGTATAATGAAGACAAGCAAGCCTTGAAAATCAGAGGACGGTATTATGTAAAGAAAAGAATTGCTTTCAGCTGCAGGCTGAGTTTTAGTGAATCGATGAGTAGAATAGATTAGAGGGTAAGGCTGGCAAAACTCCTTTTCTCTTCTTACTCTTTTTTATTGTCAACATATGCCATATAAAGTATGTCAGTACTTTCATATTTACCCAGTTTGCCTATGGCTCTCAGCCCTAATTCATTCCAAAGACATAGATCTTATAATTGGATCATAAAGAAGGGTGAATAATTCCTTATTACAGCTGGGCACTGTAGTTTTTATCGAATGTTACTTGAACAGGAGGAAATAGTGCATTTGGATTGATAAAAATCTGTGCTCTTGTGAGTATTTACAGGAACAGGTTTGTGAATGTGGCATCATGTCAAAAAGACTACAATCTTCATGTTCATTGTTTTGAAGGAACATGTTACCCAGTGCAACATTGCGGATTATTTTAATAGTTTTGGGGCAACAATGAAGCTCAATGGCACAGAGGAATAATGTGTATCACTGCAAGGCGATATCACTGGCTACACTGGCAATACTTGTTATTAAGATAAATTCATTGTTTTTGTTTGATCATTTAATGGGATCTGCTCACAATATAATAAGAAAATATAAGTCTTACCCTTTGAAATGAACAAAAAGTCATCAGGGACAATCATTACAAGCAAAATGGCAGCCCTTTTTTCCAAATATCAATATGTTCAAATATGTATCAACCCTTAGGCACTTAACATTGTTTGTGTTTTAGCATAATCATAATTATCACAATTCCCAGTGGGCATTGATGATTCAACAACTTATTTATTTTATTTATTTATTTAACTTATTTTGGGCTGATACTCTGCTTAAGTGACACTCGTACAACCCAGTGTTGTGTTACGCAGCAGTTGGTCAGGTAGCAGGTGCTGCTGACGTATTCTACCACCCACAGTACAGTGCATGCTCCCAGCTTTAACCAACTCACCACAATGCTCCGCACTGGCAATTACCTTCATCAGCAATCACACACTGATTGATACAGCATACTGTGTGCTGATGATCTGCACAGACCTTGATTATTTTCATCACCATTTAGCCATGGGCCTTGATTACACCCTATGCAAAGTTGAGAGGTGATTGGAGAGCAGATGTTAGAAAGTGCAGGAAGTTTTTTTTTTTTTTTTTTTAAGATTAGGTCATGTTTTGATATCACAGTAGATTAGAAACCCTTCAGAAAAAAAGTTAAATTAAAACGCCTGGAAGTTATTTTCCCCTCTGTCTAGCTACTGTACATATTTTCCTTGCAAGACGTACATCACACTTCCTTATCAACTTTACAACCCTTGTTCTCTCAGAGCTTCCTATGCTGTTGCCTGCCCTGTCATGTCCACAGACAGAGCACACACACACACACACACACACACACACACACACACACACACACACTCTCTCTCTTTCTCTCACTCTCTCTCTCCCTCTCTTTCTCTTGGGGCTCCGTAGCTATATTTGGCCCTTGCTCAGCTGCCACGAATAAGGAAAAGTAACTGATAGTGGGCTAAATGAGCTGCCCAATAGCATGCACAGCACAGAGGTTGTTTCCATGGCAAATCAATGTCCTAACAAATCCTTTGAGGTGATGGGCTGTGAAGATGAATGAAGGATCATCTTCCAGTGTTTTCTTATTATGCCATGCTGTGGTGGCAATTGTTCGGCATGAAATATTTAGCCTTTTTCATTTTCTAAATGTAATAAAACCTCAAGCTCCTTTCATCTCCTTTTGGCTGCCAACAACACATCCAGGTCACATTGTAAAACATGGAAGTGTCTGTTTTAGTATAGGATGTGATACTGTGAAGGTAAACTGAATATTGTATCTGTGAAATCTGATCATTTTATAACGAACCCTGTCATGTTTAATACTGGATATTGAAACATTCAAAACAAATGGCATTATTGACTGAGACAATCAGGAGACACAAGATGAATTCCTTTCCTTTGGGTCCAGCAGCCACCTCCTGCTGACGACATACATAAGAAGAAAGTGTTAAACCATCTGGCTCTGTATGCATATTATTATTTATTTTGACGACATTATGGGCCTTATGCCTTTTTCCAATAGACAGTCTTACCTCCTGTGATCAGTCCTCACTACAACCGTGGTGTGTGTTACCTTTCTATATTATACATTTTAACTTGCAACCTCTGAGTCCCTTCCTCTCTGCCATGCTGTCTCTTCTCTGCCCTCTACCTTTAACCCTTGTGTTGACTTCCTGTCAAAAAGTTGAAAGTTAACACTTTTGTTGATGCTTTATATCAATGTTTTTAATTTTTTCTTAGGTTTTTGTCCCTTTTTTCTGTTTTTTTTTTCCAATGTTTCACTTTTTTAACATTTAACATTACATAACACTAACTTATTAACTTTAGTTTTACAGTTATTTTTGAAATTTATGGTCAATAAACCTCATTTAGAAGAAATTAAACCTAATTTTTGAGTTAGAAAAGCAGAAATTAGGAATTATTTCGACTAAAATTAAAGAAAAGTATGTTGATGGATAATCACAGACTGGAATATGTCAACTTTTACTCAATACTATTTCAAAACCACTTCAATTTGTTTTTCTAATGCTATCAAATTGAATAAGTTAATTAATGAAAGTAGAGATTAGTACTTGCCAAAGAGCGTGTGGTATCAATCATGATATTTGTGGTAATTACAATTGGGTAGTTAAAAAGAACATTGATTTAGGAAAACGGGTCAATGTGACCCGAGGACAACATGAGGGTTAATGTTGTGTGCTTTATCTTAGGTTCAGGTGATGGGGAGGTCCCATGGTGTTATTTCAGTCACTGTACAGCAATTGTCTATGATTTGCCACTGTTTGTACATAAACCCATAAAAGCTGTGTTTGGGATAAGCTATGTCCGGTCAGTCTTTTTTCTCTTTTATTTGTCAGAAATATTTTACAACTAGATTTTCTATTTTTTTTCTTCTTTGTTTTTTTAATTGTGTGAAATAAGATGTTCACTCATTTGTTTTATGAAACATCATGGCTAAATGTTACCACTGCTTAAACATCTAATGTATTAATGCTGTGACCTCTAACACAGGGATTTATAATTCATAAGTCTACTACTGTAATTAAACTCTTTATAGTTTATACTTTTATAATAAAAGCATGCTGATTGGAGAAGTGGCCTCTTTGCCCTAATCAATGTTAGAGCTGAATGTGATGATTAATTATCATCAGACTAGGAAAGGGAGAATAAAACTATACAGAAAGGCCAGGCCAGATATTAATAAAGACAAATTCATATATCAAGAAATACATATTCATTGGAAAACGTTTTGTCTAGTCAATAAGATTAAGAGTCTCCAGCCAAGCTTTGTGGCTCTGTAACGCTGTGAGCTAAATGCTAATGTCAGCACGTGCACATGCTTACAGTGATAAATGCTAATATGCTGATTACCATGTTCGCCATCGTATTTTAGCCTGTTAGCATACTAACATTTGATGTTGCTATATAAACGTGAGTGAATTTAAGTTACAGTGTTGGTGAATAATAATTTGCTGTCGCCCGTGGTCAACAAGAAAAGAAATCCTGACTTTGGTGCTTTTGACCTTTTGCACACACTTGAACCCGAACAGTACTCCATATGTCCCAGCAACTGGTGGATCACCACCATCTTTCGTTCTCTCTCTCTTTTAATTTTCTTTTCAAAGTGTCCATCATATCTCTTTCTCTTTGACACAATGATCAGGTTCATTTCTTCTCTTCCCTTTTTTGTCTTTGCCTTTTTTTCCATTCTCTCCTCACACCTCCTCTTCTTTATCCTTGCCTATCTATCTCCCCCCTCCTTCTTCTCTCTTCCTCACACTTCTTCTCCCTCTCCCTCCCTCCCTCCCTCCCTGACTTGTACCGGTCTCTCATCAGACCTAGAGATGCAGCGCTTTTAAGTGGCGTTTAATGGCCTGCAGACAGTGCTGCATGCTGAGCTCTGGGTCTCCGGCCATGGGTAGTCTGTGACCCGTCCGACATGTTGATGAACTCGGAGGGAATAGAGATGATTGCTGTGCTGGTGGTTGTGGTCCTCTTTGTTAAGGTGCTGGAGCGGTTTGGTTTGTTAGCAGCGGGCTATGACGGTAAGGAAACGCCAAACTCCTTTTAGTGTTGTTTTTCCTCGTAGTAATCAACCACGTGTTGTTTAACACAATATAGTAATATAGTTTGTTGGGACTGTATACGGACTGTGAGTTTGTCTGCAGTGGTTAAATATGTGTTAAGACAAAGTGCCTCTCCATATGTTCAGTCGTAATTCAAGACTCCCATCTGTTGCTCTCATCTTTTGTCTTTGTGTGACTCCTTTTTTTTTTTTAAATATCCTGAAAAGAGACATTATGCTACGAGCTACTTAGCATTAAAAAGGTTGTCAAAATGTCAGAGCGTTTTCTAGTTAGACCTTATGTGAACTTTTTGGCCCCGTACAAATAAGTCGACAGCGGCGTAATATTCCCGTTGTACGGTCAACTTTCAGTCTGTCACTCATCACACCGAAGCCACTGCAGCTGTGCCTCATGCCACTTTAATTTAAGAAGTTCTATCTCTGCATGATTCACCTGACTTTGCTACTAATTGGCTTAACAGTCATGATGACTCATGCGAGCCAAATACACTTATCTGACATTATGCTTTTAATCCTTTGAATTTGACTTCCCACTGTATCTAAAAATCATCTCAAGCTTTCATTTGACATCAGTTTGTCTTTGTAGCATCTTGACACTTTGCTTCCACTTTGACGGTTACTTTATAACTGTTAGCCAATCAGAGTCAAGCATCTTAGCTTACTGGTCCAAATGGAGCTGAGTCTTCCTGCAGACTTTCTATACCACGCTGGAATGGCTTGAAACAAGGTAACCAAGTTACAGAGTCCATGGTAGAACTTCAGACATTACCACAAAGTAATGAAATACATGTGTCAGGGTACCTTTAAACTTTGTTTTGGTTTTTACCTTCTTTTCCATGCTTTCTATGTAACTTAGTCGAGAGAACAATGGTTGGACCTGGGCCCACTGGAGATTTGTCGAAGTGCCGTATGATAAGATTGTTTCCCTCAAATCTGTGAATCTAATATTCAGTCCTCAGGTCTCCCTGGCACTGAAGACCACCTGTTATTTATACAGAATGCTCGACTCTGTGTAGGCTGCCAAGCTTTACGCCTTATGCCTGGGCTTTCATAAGTGAACCGCAAACAAAAATCTTCCAACCAGCTAGACTTAAAGTTATTTAAATCATTTAGAATTTAAATATTTGCTCATTTTACTTGTATTTGTAGTACATATACAGTATATATGTATATATATATATATATATATATATATATATATATATATATATATATACACACACACACACACACACAGTTGCAAGAAATGGTATGTGAACCCCTTGGGATTACGTGGAGTTTTGCATGAACTGGTCATAAAATGTGCTCTGAACTTCGTCTAAGTCACAACAATAGAAAAAAACAGTCTGCTGAAAATAAAACTAACTCCAGATTGTTGTGCAGGTCTGATCTGTAACTACAGGAAACGTTTGGTTGAGGTTATTGCTGCCAAAGGAGGCTCAACCAGTTATTAAGTCCAAAGCTTCACATACTTTTTCCTCCCTGTACTGTGAATCTTTACATGTTATGTTTAATTAAACCATGGCAACATCTAATGTTTGTGAAGTATTATTTTCAGCAGACTGTGTTTTTCTATTGTTGTGACTTAGACAAAGTTCAGAGAACATTTAATGACCAATTCATGCAAAACTCCACGTAATCCCAAGGGGTTCTCATACTTTTCCTTGCAACTGTGTGTGTGTATATATACAGTAGTTATAACTTTTTTTTCTTTCAAACTGTGCTTCCTTATATGTTTTTACTGTAGTGATGTCATTCTGTTTTCTTGGTGTAATATCCAAAACCATGTTTTTATAAGAACGCCCACTTAAGCAAACAGCAACAAACACATTCCCACTAAAAATCCCATTAAAGCTGTGTGTGTATGTAGATATAAAATATAATATTGTGTGTGTGTGTGTGTGTGTGTGTGTGTGTGTGTGTGTGTGTGTGTGTGTGTGTGTGTGTGTGTGTGTGTGTGTGTGTGGTGTGTGTGGTGGTTGCTGTGTGTGTGTGTGTGTGTGTGTGTGTGTGTGTGTGTGTGTGTGTGTGTGTGTATATAGCTAAATGTATGTAGATAGTTTTGTGCACCAGAGAAACTGCCAAAATTCTAAAACGCAAAAGTCTAGGAGCCCAAACATTATTTGCACAAACAATACCAGCAAGAACAGATTTCAGAGTTCAAGCTCATCCCTATGAGCTCATAAGCATATTAAGTGTGCTGTTTTGTAAGCTGAAGGGCTGTTTTTTGGGTTGGATATGAAGATTATAAAATAATATGTTTTGGTTCTTGGTAGCAGTGCTGCCCAGCTAACATTTGCAAACGTTCTCTTTCGTTGAAGTACATCTGAGAGTTAGCAGATGTGCCAGCAGAGGGAACCACAGCGCCCTGTCAGGCTCAACAAGTCACACCGGCTGCTGGTCTGGTATTGAAGTGGGGAGCTAATATAAGCCACTTTTCATTTTTGTATACAGTATATATTTAACAATTACTAATAGCATGACTAGATAAAAAAAAAAACTAAATCAACAGTTCACTGCAGATACATCATTCACATGAGCAAAATCCTGCAAATAGTTTTGTGTGAGTGGAGGAGTAAATGAGGTTGGCCAAAAGCTCAGTTAGCACAGTTAAAAGTGGCATGCCCCTTCCTAATTGCATGTTTTTTATAAATATAATATTAAACTGTGACTTATGCACCCTTGTGATCTTACTCTCTCACTACTTTGACATGCTTTTAAAGGCCTTTTTTTTCTTTGGAGGTTAAAGCCTGATTAATTGTTCTGCGTTGAATCTACGCCTTAGGTATTTACGGACGAGTAGATACGGACCCTACAGTGTATCCTACGTCGTAGCCTGATGTGTAAGTCAGAAATGTAACTCAACTTAAAGCTCATTTGGAAAACAATCCAACATTACAGGGCTGATGTGACGGTTACAGTTTGCACCTTAGCAGTAGGGTCTAAAATCCAAAAATAGGACAGAGCAATCTTGGCACTCTTTTGTTATGAAATAGATTGTCCACTTATCTCTAATATTAGAATTCAAACCTGTCTCTTTTTTAATAGTCGTACTATAATTCCTATTCATGTTGTAGTTAATGTGCTCTTTATTGTCTTCTTTTGACACTCTAAACAAATTAGTTGGATATTATTCACTGAAGGAATATTAAAAACCACACAATTGATTGTACATTTTGATATTAGCCTGGAGTCTCAGACAGGTCATACAGGCGCAATGCTGTGCCTCATAGCTTTCCACTGAATTAAACAGTGTTAGTGGTGTTTACACAGGCATTAGCCATACTCTATCATCAATCACAGCAATGATCAGGGAGCTACTAGTGACTGATTATTCAGAATCCACATGTACGGTGCTGTGATTAGTTTCAGACTCTCTGCAGGCTGGCTTGTGAAAGGGCATATTGTTTTCTGACTCGATTTAAAAAACACTTGAGTTGGAAGTGTTGCGCTTTTTACAGTCAAGCCACATTGTTGATTATGGAACCTGTGCAATCAGTACTGTTTGCGTTACCTTGCATTATATTTAGTGAAGGTGATTTTCACAGCCCCTGAATGAGCTAATTAAAAAACATACTGACTTTATATCATCCCTGAAATGAACTCTTCAAACCAAAAGCGAGCAGGTTTAAATCTTTTGTTTCAAGGATCCCTTCTTGTTTCTGTTGGCTTGGAAATGCTCTCCAAACGTTCCATCTCTTATAGCATGAGCTCTTTTGATTGCAGTTAGGATTTGTGAGTTACAAATCTGCTTTACAACCCCTTGATTGGTCCAAATAGAATAGAATGCCTTTTATTGTCATTAAACTTATTAACACAGATGAAAGGCAACTCCTTTTCCAGTGCCAACATCTACGTCAAAGAGAAGTAACAACATGGAATAAATTAAGTAGAGCAAAAAGAAGAAAAAAAGGAGGAGGTTAAGGTGCACAGTTCTAAGACGCTTTACAAAAAAAAAAAAAATGGTTTTATATACAGTGTGGAGTAATGATATTGCACAATATACAGATATTGCACATTAGGGCAATTTGTTAGCGGAGAAATGTGCTATGCAGAAAGCTGCTACCTTAAAGCTGCTACCTTGTCTGTACTCAATCATAAAAACTAGTTGTTTTTCTCTATCTCCATGTACTATACTGGCACTTACTGTTGGAGGAAAATGTTAATTTTGGTAAATGCATGCATCTATGGGAACCATAATACAAAGAATCTTCTTTTTTGGGTAACACTGACAGTTGACATAATCAAACCATACTGCCATTAGAATATAGTTAAATGGGTGTCTCAGGAACTTGTTTGAGTTACAGATGTGTGACGCATAGTATCAAGCATGAGCTCATGGAAGAATGTAGACTTTTACTTGTATTGTTTTATTAGTTTCTGCATTAGTGCACAATTCTCACACTTTATTTTGACACCTCCCAATATAACACACCAGATTGTGTGCCACACCAAAATATGGTGCTGTTAATTGTTGCAAGGTTTAACTTCCCCCACTGCTATTACTTAGTACTGCTATCATGCTATAGATTACGTATTTTTATGATGAATAATGTTTGGAAAGGGTTAATTGTATTATATGACATGCCTTTCATGAAATATTGCATGTCTATGAAGGACAATGACTGTATAACAAATTACAACCCTGGACTAAACTCTTTTATCTCTCTTTATAACTGAAATAACAAACATTAGAGTTTGGTTTTCTAAAATTAGTAACTCAAAGAACTGGGAGGCTTATCCCTTCCCAACCTACAACTCTACTATTGGTCTGCTCGACTCAAAATGATGACAGATTGGTTTAAAAATAGGCACAAGTCTTTATGGATTGGTCTAGAGTCTGCAGCGTGTTATCCTAGAAGGCTTGGATTTCTCTCCTTCATCAACAATTATAGATTAGATGAATCCTCTCAACAATAATTTAATTATTTTCAACACACTGCAGGTTTTGAAGGATGTGAGAAAATATTTAAATATTGCCTCTTCTATTTCTGTTCTACTGATCTTTTGGAGCAGATCAGTGTGTTGGATGGGCTTCCATGGCCCTATGGGATCCTACAGGCTTATTGATTTCTGATTCTGCGAAGTCATTTAAGCAAATTAGAACTGATTTAGACATTCCCCAGAGGGGAGGTGACCTCAGTCGTAACTCAGTCAGAATCGTAGAGAGTTTGGAGACTGTCGCATTCAGAGACTCTGACTTTCTTGTCTTTGGTTTAAACTGTAATCTGTACACTTATTGCACATAGTCATTTTTATATATTTGTCTATCCTTTCAAATGAATTTGTGTTCATTGCACCATGTTTGTTTGTTTGGGGTGGGCTTATACATATTTCTATATATTCAGGAAAAAAATATATTTACATAATTCCTAATTCTATATATGTATTTAAAAATTTTCTGTTGATCTTTCTTAAATTAAAAAATGAATTTAAAAAAACTTACAGTCCTGTTCATTTACATACGCTTTGAATTAAATTGAACTGCTATAACTAATAAAAAGAAAGGAAAAAAACTTCTGCTAACTCTGCCACAGGGCGTAATACATTTAAATGTAGCATTCTTGTAATAAGTAATTATTCTTTTATAATTATGCAAAGTCTCTCAAGGTGTGGTATTTGTTTTTTGTAATGTATGTGTTTCTCTTTAGGGTCTTTAAAAGTTGGACTTTATTCTACTGCCTGATCTGCTGCTAAATGATATCGGATCCGCTTCATAGATCTCTGAACAAAATTACTCCAATAAATTATTGTCTCTGAGATTAAATAAGGTTATGGCAGGGGATGTCTCCAAACAATTAAGTAGAAATGAAGCGGTACTGAAAACTGGAATATTTAGTAGTGGGAGAATATTAACACTGAATACAAAGCATTGCCTTAGCAACGGCCCCTGCATCGAATAATAAACTTTACGGTTTACCCTTGCTTGAAGGGTAAAAGTAAATACTTTTTATTCTTTTTACATTGTGAGGCAGGGTACAATCAAATGATTATATTTGCCCCATAGCATATAGACGTGTCAATTTTAGCTCTGAGATTACATTTCATCATTTAAATTAAAGACTATGGCAAGTCAAACGCCTGATTGTGTTCAGGGTGTTGCTTTAATGGATATGCATCACCTTTATACTAATTGATAGAAGAAAATGTACAGTTCCAATAATAGGATATAAGATAAACCAAGACGTACCCGTGTCTTGTGCAATTACTCTATTAAAGATCCCCTGATACCCACATTCATGATTCCTTTAAGATATAACCACCTGTATTGATTTCCTCTCAGCAACATTTCTTGCTGATGTGCTATGCTTGCTATATCTCATGCTCTGGACAGTGGCTCCCGCCGACCTGTACTCTTACTGCCATTTTATGTCTCCCTTGTCTTTTCTCCTTTCACTGCTCCTGCTAATGCATATTCCCGTGACCTTTGCACTTGAAGTTTAGTTTGACTGGCACTTTGCTGCTGAAGAATAGCGCACCGTAAATCAAATGACAGGCAAGCCGTGCAAAGGCAATCCATGTCCTGATCTTTGCCGCTACATGATGTCCACAGTGAGCTGTCAGATAGATCACAGGTAGTATGGAGGAGAAAAGCAGGTTAGTGTTATCAGCCCCAGCACACTGCCCTGAGCTTTGTGGGACCGACAACACCATTGACGTTTCTCTTTTACAGTTGAACTAATCGTCTGGAATGAATTGGGGGGTGTTGATACAAATCCAGTGGGCTTGTTGTGGAGAGAAGGCTGGCATGTCTTGTGAAAATTCATCGAATTAAGGGCTATATTGACTTTTTAAGGTATATCAATATATTCACAAACCAGATTTGATATTGATATGGTTTGATGTTGCGTAACATAACAAATGTCTTTGTTACACACTCGCTCACAGGCTCACCTGACACATGGAGGAAGACGCAGCGTTGGCCCACACTGCTGACATTTGACTACATTTTTATTTATTAATTGCACAGCTGTATATTTTGTTAAGCAGGAGGGGATAATTGTACAATTGTTTCTGCTGGTTACGTTTTGTTGTGTTTGTTTTGTATTTCTTAGATACATTTTCGTGAACATGTGTTACAGCTCTGTGTTTTCAAACAGGGAAGGAAACCCTGACTTTGCATGTGTCTCTTTAAATAAAAGTGCTTGTGACATGTGGGTTTGACTTAAAACTGAACAATATAGTGTGTATAGAATGTGTATAGCCATTCAGCGAAAAAAATACCGAGATATAATTGTTGGTCCCTAACACCCAGCCTGTTCACTAAGGAAGGCTAACATTTCTTTAAAAAAATGCATACTGGTCGTTCACTGTTATTTACCCAACACACAGCACAAGACAAATGCATTTTGTCAAATAATTTTAAAAGTACATCCTGAATTGGCCCATTAATTTTGCATTTTGCAACTTGCAAATGGGTAAACTCGACTGGATAAACAGACTGAGGTGGGAAAATGATCATCTATATGATATACGTTTACGGTACACCCATCTGACCCAGAATGATAAGACTGCAAATACATATTTCTAATAATCTTTCATAACATTCAATGGACAGAATGAAAGTTACCATTTGAAGCAGAAACAGTTGAGTAATGCTCTCTTTCCCTTTGATGAGTTGGGTTGGGGGTTGGGTTTTCTGAGTATATTGAGATTGAATGGTCAACAATTGCAAATTCCTATAAATGCATGCACGCACACACACCTGGAATAGTGATGCTGTGTTCTCCAAAGTCCGCAAAGTGAGTCCTCAATATCAGAGTCACCCCGTGGCACTCCATGGTTGATTGCACATGTGGCTTCATTGAGGGTTGCCCCGGTTTGCAGCTTATAATTGCCTTCCCCTTTCCCAGGTGCCGCTTCAGTAAATATGACAGCCTCATTTTAATGTGGCTTGGAAAAAACAACCCAAACACTAATGCTGCTTTGCATGCCTGAGCAAATCGCTGCAGGTGTCGCCTAATTATATCACCCACTTGTACCCTAAGCTGATCTGTAAACAGCGGGGTGATCTCATCTTCGCCTGTTTTCGCATCCACCTATTGGCGTCACTTTGATTGATGACGGCTGCATCGAAGCCGGCTTTCCTCTCTTGGTCCACTGGTGTCTCAAAGAAAGATAACACATCCAAAACTTAATGGAGAATTTGGTCTCGAGGGTTGTTTGGCAAGCAGCAGTTGTCGCTGTGTGGGGGGAAAAAACTTAAAATCCAGAGGTTGTTGCATTCTCAGGAAAAGACTCATTTAAATTACCCCTGCACCTGTGGTGTTCAATTTTCTTTTATCACAGTTTACTGTTCTGAACTATTAACCTAATAGTCTAAGCACTTTGGAAGACAATTCTCCCTTGCCGTTGCCGACAGTGTTGTGGTAATGGTAAGGACTTTAGGCTTTTTCGCATGTGATAAATTGATTATCAGTTTGTGTTTCCTTTCTCTATATATTGTATTTAATATAACCCCCCGCTGGTGAGAGTGATTCATTGACGTCATCAGCTTGTTTCCTCTGTGTCCACTCTCACCAGACAAGAAGCGATAAGATCCCTCCCTTGCGAATACTGAGGATGGAAAGTGACAAGACGGGTGGCAGCAATGAGTAAAGAATATGTAATCTTAACCAAGATCAATGTCTATCAGTCTACAGAGGCATATGAACACAAAGGCTGTAGGTTTGTCTTTCAGACTTAGCCTGTTCATTACACCGATAAGGACTACAGAGATGGTTACATGCCAGACCTGAGTGCACCTTGACATTTCAGACTCGGATCACTTAGAGCTGCCACCCCCCAAAGGTTACGGAAGATGGACGAGGTCTGTGTGAAACCCTTCTCTGAAAACATTATGACATGGGGGGGATACAGACGGTAAAAGCTGTCATCGAGTGATTGGATGTTTTTTTTGTGGCCATCTAAAAATTCCAAAAATGAATTATTATACGTTAAATGGTTAGTTTTTCAAATGATTAACATACACCAATTTGTATTTTTAAAGGAATATATCTCTGTTTTATGATTTAGGTTAAAGAAGTCTATTTTGTGTCCTCGTTTTCAAAGGAGTTCTCCTAGTAGGAAGATTATATAAAACTTGAGTTGTTTTTCAGAAAGGGAACCTTGTTGCGGCAGATTGAATTTGTACTTTAGAAATTGGGATTGGAGACTTTGTTTGCAATGTAATGGTATGTGTTAGACCACCAGTACAAAGTCATCAGATCAGAGCAACATTGAGTCATCAATGTTCTAAATAGCCTTTAACACAACCTCATTCAAGAGCTCTTTTTCGCCTCAAATCTTTGTTTCACATCACAGCAATGTCAACACTCAACAGCCTCCATTTCCTTTGCCAAAATAAATACAAAACCATTCTTGCGATTTTAATCTTCCAAAACATAATCGACCTGTTATGTCCATAAAAGCAGAATATTTGCGTTCTCTATCTGTCCGAACTGCCATGCTGTAACAGTGTTAGAATCGTGATTGTCCAGGATTTGTGTGACATTAATGGAGAAAGATGTGGGGTGTAATATTTACCTGTCAGCAGCGTTGTTAGAATCATGGCTTCTGTAATAGTTGGATGGATGCTCCATAGCACAAACATTACCCCCCCACACACACTCTTTTTCACTCATATGTCTCACTCTCTCACTTCCACCCTCATTGTGTCAATAATTTATTGTGGGGGGGATATAGTATCTTTGTGCTGGAGAAAGGTCATGATTGGTCAATCACTCCTACATGTTTTATCAACTAACGCTCTGGCAGAGTAAGGCCAGAGGCAATGCATCCCTCTGGCTTTTGGAAACTTGGCTTCATTCATGAATCTGTTCATGTGGCTTGATTGGATATGTGATGGGACTGTGGCTTCATTGATGTAGTGCCACTGGCCACATGTTAGCAGCACTGCTGTGAGCTGGGTGTTACGGCCCAGGAGTTACAGAAGCATCCAACATGTAGGTCAGCTTCCACTCTGTACACAACACTGCATATGACAGCTGGGTGATGCTTTGAACCAACCCATTGTTCCTCATGGGATTTTGTTATTGACTTTAATCAACTTACTGTTGTGGCACTTGTGGTGCTTTTGAGATATAATTAACAGTGCAGTTTTAAAGAGACCCTGACCATTCAAAATTAATGATTATTTATTCTCTATCTATCACAAGAAGTTGAGGGTTGCAGTCATTTTTGGCCACTTGGCGGCAGCAAAAACGAGCTGTAAACAGTGCTATGATATTAT
>NC_045751.1:1673389-1684913 GCF_008692095.1 Etheostoma spectabile
TTAAAGTTGATACGTTAGCATGCAGTTGCTTATTTACACATCCAGCAGACACAGTGCAACATTAACATTCATTTGGAGTTATGTTGCTGGCCTCTAGATGAATTCCTGTTTTGGTCTCTAACTCTGTAGAAAATTATCTGGCTCTGCTTCTAAATGCTCAAAACCAGTAAAGTTTTGGTTCACATCCGGTGCATGAGCCCTATGCCGGATGTTAGGCTTTATCCTGAAACTGTTGTTCAGGTGATCCAGGCTAATAGTGACAAAATCTGGAAATCTTTTTTTTCCTGGCTGATAGACAAAAGAATATGTTTGCTAATGTGAATGAATACAGTGGAAGGTCCATTAAAAGTGGCAACTTGGGCAAAGAACAGATTTGGCTCTGCAGTCACTCTTTACTGGAACAAGCTTATTGTCCAAACAGGAAGCATACGTCACTACATTGTTTTCTGTAAAAGGCACAATTTTCTATAATTTGATTTCAAGAAAATCACACACACACACACACACACACACACACACACACACACACACACACACACTTAAATTGTCCATGCGGTGTTATTGTTAGTGTGTATCTTTCACTTTCTAAGGATAAGACCCACGTAACAATGACTCCTCACATGGCCAAGGGGCATCCAGATTAAGTTGGATCTGTCTGCTCAATATTATTTTCTTTTTCAAATGGCATTATGCTAAATGATTTACAAAGATGTATTTATTTGTTTCAAAACCAGATTGCATCCCTCATTTCCAGTGTGTTCTTCAAAAAAGAGCCACAGCAGACGGACTAAATGTAAATAAATGCATATCTCCCTCACTGAAGTATTCTGCATAAAGCAACTGAGTAAGAAGTGATTTACTGTTTCTGTTACGGCGCTAAAATAATACACAGCCGTGATCACTGTAGTTAAGGTGGCGTTGTGCATTTGCATCAAAGATACACAACTGACTTCATTGTAGATGGAATACAAGCAGAAAAAAACACTGCAGACTGTTTTTGTGGCTCAGAATAGTCCATTTTAGTTCTAAAAAGCTGTTGAGTAATGCATATGGTTCAAAAGATTCATGAGCTTAAAATAGTGTTTTGGATGTTTTGAACATAAATAATATTTCTTGTTAGTAAATTCAGTTATTTCAGACACTGTTTTCTATATACTGTGAAGAAATAATTCATATGGTGGTGGATGATAATGACTATGACTACAGAGGGGCAGTAGATGGTGGTGTCTTCACTCATTTTCTGCCAACACTGCATGATTCTCTCTCTCTCTCTCTCTCTCTCTCTCTCTCTCTCTCTCTCATACACCACTCACCACTTTGTTTGGTCCCTCAACTGCCCACTACATCTCAGTGGATCACAACTCCTTTTGAAACAAGCATTACATTATTAGAGTGGTGTGGTCAATATCCCCCCCCCCCCCCCCTACTCTTTTATCAGTGTGTGTAAAGACATATATTGACTCCCCCTACTCACCTATTTCCCTTTCTGATCAAACCCTCCTATAGCCAGGACTTTGGGGGACTGGAGAAGGCACAATTCCCCCGTACAGTACATAGGTGGACATTTTTTGAAATGATCCCTTTAGTTGCCAATAAAGTATGCATTCTTTTTTTCCTCATTCTGTTTTTTCACTGTTTTATGTGTGGATTGTATGCATTTAAGTTCAGCTTTAAGCCTTTAAAAAAGTCTCTTTTTTAAGATGAGTTAGATTTCCAAAAGCCTCTTTTCACAGTTTAGTTTGTATAGTATAGTAAAGCTATAGTTTTGGCTGTCCATCCTGATTGTCTGAATGGCATTATTTTTCCCTCTTTTTTTTCTTTTTTTTTCTTATTGTCTTCAACTTTAATCCTTTGCATAGCCTTGAAAGGGTGTAATATTCATGATTTACTGATATGACAAAAATGTCATGTCTAAACACAGACATACAAAACATGGAATAATTCAAAACTGGTGTATACTATTAAAATCTATAACCTGTTCTGTCAATAAGTGCTGTATTTGCATGTTAGGATGTGTTTCTAGTATGTATGAAGTTAATGTGATCCTGTATACCTCATGAGAGGTTGTGCATCTTCCACTTTAGCACCACACCTCCCCTCTGTCTCAGTCTCATCCACCCCCCCCCCCCCCCTCCCTACTCACTCATATCCACTCCCTCTCATCTTCCCTCCCTTTCCTTTCCAGTGAGGGAGTCAGTGCGCTTGAAAGAGCGAGAGAGAGACCCAAACTGTCAGAGAAGAGTAGAGTTTGCTCTGCCTGCTTTTCCACTGCTTTCCATCTTTTCATTTACGAGGAGAGGAAAGAAAACGAAGGAAGGACTGAGATCAGCTTGTGTGGACTTTATTCCTTTTTGAATCAGCTTTTCTTAATTCTCAGTGACCCCCTTAAGATCAGAGCGATCCTTAATGACTTCAGGTTCCTCACAAACCTGAGGGCAATATTTCCTGCTCTGAAGCTCATCCCATTTTAGCCTGACCCAGACTGGATTTAGGGAGTGAGCGGGCAGTAGGTGGGTGCAAGGAGGCACCCGGCCCGTGTGTGTGGGTCGGTGTAGCGCTGGAGTGGGTGCAGGGGAACTGGAGCGCAGGGCCGGGTGGCAGCGCAGGTCCTGGTCCTGGCGTTGTTCCAGAGGCCGAGGAGCCCGGCTCGGGCTCCGGGTCCGGGTCGGGGAATGGTGGCGCAGAGTGGACCGAGGGTGGAGCAATGCTGAGTGCGATCTGGGAGACAGAGGGGCTACAGACGGTGGGCATTGTTGTGCTCGTGTTTGCATCAATCAAGCTGCTGCACCTCCTGGGGCTCATCAGCTTCTCAGAAGGTAAGACACAGAGGTAGATTGAGGGAGAGAGTGACATATATGAGGAGAAGGATGACACGGAAATAGAGAAATTATAGCGGAAATAAATAAAAATTGCTCACTGGTAGAATGTGTTGTGAAAATGTCTTATGCATGCTAGAACTCCTTTGGAACATACTTGAAGTTTCTAAGACAGCCAGTTGAAAATGGGACATGTAATGGAGGTCACCATACCAAAGCAGGACCCAGTGACTCAGAGTGTCTTATCTTACGAGCTGAAGTTCTGAAAACAGAATGTGTGACAGAAATTTGTGTGTGTTTGTGATTTGACTGGAGGGAGGAAGATACATGTATGGAGCAGGAAAGATGTGTCATTTCAGAAAGATCAAAAAGCTCGACAAGCAACTTCTGATTGCTCTGTTAGACATGGAAACTGTCAAATGATTTTTCTTGGTTTGTGGGGGTGGTTTCCCTGTTTTTGTGTATTTAGTTCATAAAGACGTGTACATGCATGTTAACTAGTAATTCAAATTACAACTCTAATGTTCTTGCATCTCATTGTGCACTTGAACAGAGCATACTGTACGGGTAGAGAAAGCCTTACTAAGCAGGCCTAAATAAACCGTTCAGTTTGGACCTACTGCAGTTGCCTCATTAAATAAAGTAGAGCAGCATAGTAAGCAGTTTGAGCTCAAAACCAGCCCATCCATCAGACTGCTATTCAGTAAAAACCGCTTATTTTTTAATTAGGATAATCAATCAGAAGTCTCTAAAACGCTTTGCATGTTCAGGGATTTAATAAGAAAGGGCTAATGTGTAGTAGTGGGTAGCTGGAAAAAGCTGACCTGACCTGAGAGAAGTGTTTACTTGGAGTATGGCGTGTTATTGTCTGTGTATTGGCTGTGGTTGTGTTATTTTAAAGGCACATGGGAACAGTGTTTTCATTAGGGGGATCTGTGCAGCCCATGATCAGCAGTATACCTGCCTCACTAAACAGCGGCAAATAGAAACTTGCTTTCAACTCGCTCTGCATTAATAGCTGCAGCCGACATGACATCGATTATTTTCCATAGTGAGATGATCGAGATGTCAAACCAGTGTGTTGAGCGCCTTTTGCCTGACGGTGTGATCTGTATTCCACTAAGGTGTCTCAGAGTGTAATTACTTACAGAATATCTGCTATCTGAGCCTTTGTTACCTGACGAGCGGTCAATACAGCTATCGACGGTGTGCTGAAGTCATGTTCAGGAGAGGAAGGGGGCCAGGAATACCAAAAGGGAGGGTGGTGGAGGGGGGGTTAATAAATAAGTCTGAAATCTTTTTAGGGAAATAGTCTTGAAAATATGTGATCACAGATCTTCGCAAACATATTAAAGCTGGCATTCACAGCTGTGGGTAATTTGGAGCCTTAAAATCATGTGAGCTGGATAAACCCCAGCAGCCGAAGACCACACTGGATGCCACTCCTGTCAACTAAGAACAGGAAACTGTGGCAACAACTGCAACATGCTCTCACACTTGGACAATAGAAGATAGGAAAAATGTAGCTTGGTCTGACGAGTCTTAATTTCTGATGAGACAGTCAGATTGTAGGGTTAGAATTTGGCTCAAACATGAAATCATGGATCTACCATGCCTTCCAAAACGGTTCAGGCTGCCGGTGGTGTAACGGTGTGGGGGATATTTTCTTGGCACACTTTGGGCCCCTCAGTAACAAATGAGCATTAAATAAGCCTAAATGAGTCTTGCTTCTGATTATTTCCATCCCTTTATGACCACAGTGTACCCATCTTCTAATTGCTACTTCCAGCAGGATAATGCAACATTTTACAGACTGGTTTCTTGAACATAACATTCAGTTTACTGTACTGTACAAACGGCCTCCACAGCCACCAGATCTCAATCCAACAGCCCCTTTGGGACTTGGTGGAACAGGAGATTCAATTCATAGTGGCGTCACGATACTTATGTCAATATGGATCATATATTCATTATTTTTTCAATTATTCACTTAGTAAAATTGCCTTATTTGATTTCAGTTCAGGACCTAGTTGCTGTGAAGAGACAGTCCACTGAGCTACTGCACTGCTTTCCTTTCTTACTGTAATAAAAAGCCAGCAGTCACAATAATTACCTTTTGTTTACGTTTTAGTAACACTAATCCCCTTTTGCAGCTGTCACCTTCTCCAATAACTATGTTGTTTTTCATGTTTTTCACCTTGTTTTTTTATACAACCTCTCGGGAGTGTGCACGCTCTGCTTAACATTCATACAGTCAGACATGTTCGCAGCTGGGAGCTGCCCAGTACGATCACATCCCTCTACTGCTGGCCACCTGAGCAGCTCCACCGAGGCGTCTGGGGAATAAAAGGTTGTGCTTTAAAAACCTCTGTGTTTTAAAGTCTTTTTAGGAGTTTTTCAGCTGGGCTGCAGATCTAAAATGACAACTTTCAAATTCAAGGAGAGAATGCGAGCTGAGAGCATGCTCTGGAAGTATTTTACACTGTCCTACTCTTTACTGTAGCATCAGCTGGCAGCAAAGAGAAACTGTGAGCTTTGAGATCAAGACGTAGTAGACAACTCATTGCAAGCGGAGGGGGTCTGGCTAGCAGGGATGCCCAAAAATTGTATACTGTAAATTGTAAGGACTTCAGAGTTGAAAAAAAGTTTATGAACAGCCTCCCTCTGCCACTGGCATGCTGCCATGTTGGAGTAATATAACAAGATCCTTACATCAGCCAATACACAATCACTAGAGTATTCTACTCTGAATGTGAGCAAGTCAGCAAGGCCTGATGAGCAGCGTATGGGTAGCCACTCAACTTTTAATTATGAATTTAGCTGGACTGATGTGTGCATGTATTCCTGCCAACTCTACCAGGGCTAGTATTCACTGCAGCTGGCTAAGTGTTGGCTTAACATGGCTAGTAAAATATTTGAGCCCTCTTGTTAGAAATTATATATATTTTGTAGAAAGTTCTAGTCTGATTTGCTTGGATGCATTGCACCATAACAAGAAACAAATTTCTATTATACACACAGAGATATACACACACACCCTGATCCTTTTCACACATACAAAGTGCTGAGCAAAGCCTCATGGGGCGCATACTAATCACTGTGTCACACAATGATAAATAATTCTCTGGTTCAGCCGTATGCAGCAACACCCCCAACCTCATACCCCCTCAATCACACGCACAAGTACACCATTAACCGAACAGGGATGGAACGCTGTGTCAATTTTGACCCGCTGTCTGCAATTATCGGGCTGCAGCGCAGAGAGTGTCTTAGCACTGATATCCATCTAACAAAGTTCTTGTGTTCTCGGTGCCCTTGATGGGGATTTAAGGCCCGGCAACGGAGACAGTTGGTGTCAGCACTGACCTGGCCGGGTTCAGCTGATGATGTCTTTTTTTTTTTTTTTTTTTTACTTAAAAAGTTGAACCACTAAATGTATTTGAAGTATATGCGGAGCCACCTACAGGTAATCTTTGTTTGTCCTAATTAATTACAGTATGACCAATAGAAGTTGCTGGACTTCTGGTGCAGACTGTGAGCTGATTAGTTAGTTAAATTCTGTTTAGATGTCAGTGGTCTTGTAGCAGTATACTGATATACACTATGAGACGATAGCTTTTCATATTTCTGGAAGTATCAGACCATTGTAGCCCATGTTGTCAAGCAATGAGCCAGACTGTTTAATGACGATATGATTGGATTTCTCTATGATTGTGCATTAAAGTGATGGCATCATTTTCCGTTATTTCATTTGCTTAATTAACCCAAAACAAAACAGTCCTGTTATTTGTTAGTGTTTTATTTTACATTTACAAAGCCACCAGATATAAATTATACGTACCGTGTTAGAAGATTTTATCCAGTCCATTATTGGATTCCAACAACTTATTGGAATTTGTGATCACGTTGTGATCACGGTGATCCCCTGACACCCCAAAGTTATCTTGTCAAAACAAGGCTAAAGCCAATGCACTCAAGTTGCCATGATAGATTTTATACTTTTATGCTCTTGATCAAGTTTCATCTAGTTGTCCAGTATCAGATGCAGGAAGTCAGTGTCTCAGGAGTTATCCAGCACGTGAATGGTCACTGGAGTAATGTGGGAAAATGGCTATTCTGTTGAGAAGTGCCTAAAACATTGCATTTGTAGACTCAGACATTTGTACATCAAACAAGCCTGTTGAATTTGGATGATACAAAATTCTAAATGAACAGTGTGTCTGGTGGCATTCTGTTGTGGTCTAGCAGTTCTGACATGCCTGCCATTGATTATCACATCATGTGAATATAACGCTGGTCCTACAGTTATGTTTTAGAGATCAAGGCAGATGGTCATGGTGGTCTTTATGTCATCTTTTCTGGTACAGATATGTATGGTGTTTAAAGTAGGCCGCCAGTGCAGTGGCCGATTTTAGCAATGTAACATATTGAATTATGTTCTTCATTTTGTTAAGTGCAGAAGTGTTTACATTTCCAGCACACACATACACACACTGGTTTATGGGTGTGGTATAAACTGCACTGCATCTTTATGGGATTGTTTTCTTTGTTGACGCACATCCATCATCAAAGTTGACTCAGCAGAAGTGTTTTGCATCTTATCATGATTTCAAATTGTGGCCTTTAAGAGCGGTTCAGCTAATTTAATTGGCAATGTGCACTGGGGAAATAAATCAAAATATTACTCAAGAAAGCAAGTAGGATTTAAAAGATTATGGAAACAATACTTGAGTTACACAAGTAGTGAAATGTGAGATATTTTGCGAGCAGCTTCCCTGCTTGAATATAATTGGTTCTTCATGGGCCAATCCATTTAAAGGACAACAACCAACTGGCCCTATTACCCTTTGGCTGTTTTCCATGATACCTATTGAGAGCGGTGACATGATTGACTTAACCTTTGCCTGAGCTTCCTAAGTTATAGGTCCCTCTGGTGTCTGTGGAGGAAGGAAGGGCCCAGCAGATGAGCTTATTGAATGTAAGAGGACTCTGTCTGTCAATTTGAGTCAGAACGGCAAGGACAAGTATCACTCAAGCAATCAATGTTGATGGAAACATCACAGATAATAAAATGTGATAGAAGGAGGATGACAGGCTTCTTGGCCAATGATTTGATATGGGTGATTGCAGTGCCTTAAGGCTCCCTGTGTAGGCGAGCTGTAGGCAGATTGTATTCCTTAAGATTTATTTAATTAAATAACATGTGCGGCTTAACAGCGCAGGGATGCAGTATAATGTGCATTGTCTGTAACGCACCAGTTTGTGATATCTTTGGTTTAACGTTAATTAAACGTGAATATACAGTATGCCATTGTGATGTGAACTACAACGCTAATTTACAATGCAGATTGTGAAGGCTTTATTAAATGAAAATGTTGCATACAAGTTTAAGTTTTGTGATAAAAGCTTTCTTTTTTTAAAACTCTTTCATTAACCTTGAGCTATCGCTAGTGCTTTGATGCTTTGATACTTTTTTTTTAATCAAGGTTACACAACCAGAATACTTATTTAGCATGCTCATGACTTGAATTGGCAAACAAAAGGAATAATCGTGTTGCCACATGAATGCAGCAAAAATATTTTCTATATTTAAACCAAGGACACAGATTCTAATGCATAATGCAGTAGTTCCTTGCTAACAAGTTCTAATTGCAACCTTCTTTTGCTGGGTTAAGCGTGAACAATGCTTTATAGTGCCTTCTAGTTTCAGTAGATGAGAAAAAAAGTTGTTGGAGTGTTTAGTGTAAAGTGGTGGAAACAGCCTGGTCTCCCTGCAAACTTTTTCAGTGCTAATGCAAAGAGAACTGGGACACTGGGATGGAAAGTGCTGATATGTGCCGACAGTGAACCTCTCTTATTAGCAGTAATTTCTGTAGACTATCAAAAACTTTAACTGCACAGAGCCACGTTTTTATTTGCACCGAGTCTGATTTAAAATATCATCAGCAGCTGTGAAGCCAGCCAGTCCTAACACAAAAAATAATGTGACTTTTCTAAACATTCAGAGGACATCTACATTGGGAAGTAAACAAAAATCAACAAATGATAAAAGGAAGTCCAAAAACACATGAACACTTAACTTGTTTTAGTGAAATTAGCTCTGTCACAAAACTGGCTAGCACATTTACATCACAGTTGTAAGTAAAAGCCTCATTGTTGTAGCAGTTATGAAGTAAGAAGGTAAAAAGGTAATTGTAGATCATTCTAGTGAATGATATGTTCACGTTCCAAATGGACACTAAAAGACACCGTACCTGAGGAAGTGTGCTAACGCAGTAAGTTACAAGTCAAGTATGTGTGCATCTCCCGCCATGATATCTGTATGGTCTGTTTAGTAAGTTTAGTATGCTTATCTGAGGTTTATGTAATAAACCCATCCGGCTTAGATAGAAACCATGGACTCCTCGGTCATTTCAACAGTAAACACTCCAAGCCAATTTAGTTTTACTAGGGGATTTTCATGAGGACTTTTTCCACAGTCTCAAATCTCAACAGATGCCATATTGCCTCAGTTTTGAGATTGTGTTTGTCTTTGGCTGAGCTACAGTACATAGAAAAAAATATATTTTAGTTCAAAAGTGTTGTTTTGGGATCTCAAGCTGTTTGTGTAAAATATATATAGTGATACATATAGTATCTTGAGTTCCTTTGTCCTAACCTTATAATCTTCAAAATGATTGGAGTAGAAAATCCATAGTACCTTTACCTTTAATGCCGGACCATGGTTTTCTGTGTGACAGACTATTACTGAAATACTTCCAAGTGACTAATGATTGCAATTAAAAGCATAAACTGCTCTTTCCCCCAGATTCCAATAAATGCCTCAGCCCTCTGATGGTGTGTCATTATGACCAGCGTGAGAGCATGCTCTCACTCATAAAGAACCTTGACATTCAGTCCCCAGCACTCCAGTCAGTGCAGTCAGTCACACTCAGAACAGAACAGCAGATGACAGCATTTTAGTTGATGTCCAGCCGCTGGAATTTCATATGCTCAATACTTATTTAGATTTTGCTATCTGTATGTTGCTATGAGTATATCTGTATGTTAGTGTACTAGTTGTGAGAAAAAAATATCCCTAAATCTAAATTGGCTTGTTTAATCTGATTACTGTAAGTGCATGAGCCAAACCACACTGTAGCAAATTGCACTAATGGCAGAAAGGGATTATGATGGCTAATGCGTTCTTTTTGCCAGTAAATAGCTACTGTAGTTTGTGTTATGTTGCCTTCTGTCTTGCAATAGCTAACCTGAGGGGAATAATCAAGGCTTCAGTCCATTTGGCTGTGTACACAGGTCTAGTCCCCGTCTGCTTGGACTGTATCTGCCTTTTAACATTGGCAGTGAAGCACAAAACTTGATGTCATGTCAGAGGATAATTTATATCTCAGCCGAAAGATTTAAAATGCAAAACAGTGCTTTTTATTCAGGACTATTGGACTTGGTGGTGTCGGACTTTGTGGACTAAGTAATTTGTCAAACTGGCTTTTGGTTTTAAGAGAGGCCATGCAGTGATCCTGCCGTCCTCTTTCTCTTTTTCCATAAGTCGATTTCAAAGCCATTTTTCCTGGCTGCCAAAAGGAACTGGAGGCTATTTTATTGAACAACAGCAATGACATATCGCTCTCGCCAACTCCAATCGTTAGGCTTATTTGTATTTGGGCACACCAAATGGGAACAAATGGCAGATCCGTATCCACCTCCCTCATCTTCCATGTGATTTATCTGATATAAAAAAGCTTTTTTCATTACACAGTGGAGACTGTGTTTGAATTACTTTTCTTTTATTGACACAGATCTACAGATATAACGCTTGCAAAAACAGAAGAGTAATCAGCAGATGTCCTCTGTTGGCAGCTCTAGTATTCTGGATGTCGGCTGTAATTTGTTTTGGAACATTAGAAAGCATTTGGTGCTGGGCATCTGGTTAGCTCACCTGGTAGAGCGGGCTCCCATATTTATAGGTTTACTCCTCAATGCAGCAACTGCAGGTTTGACTCCAACCAGCAGGTATTTGCTGCATGTCATTCCCCTTCTCTCAACTCTTTCCAAGTCTAAGCTGTTTTTTAATCTGAATTTCAATAACGATCACGATTTTGGCTTCCCACGATCAAATTTGCGCGTCATTAAATTGCGTCATTTCATAAAACGTTGAGTTTTTGCAAAGCCAATCTACTGCTCCTTAAACCACTGTCTGATCATGAGCCAGTCAGTTGTTTCCTGCACCGTGCAGCTTAGTTTCTAGATGTAGACAGTCACAGAGGACAGAGTAACGGCAGGAAAATTCAACAGATAGCATTCGGTTATGTGTCGGTCTCAAGGTTTACCAGTTTACCAGTAAACGCAACATTTTGTCCCGTCTGTGTTGTTTTCAGACATCAGCAGTGACCAGTGCTAGTCGGTGCTAGTTACTGTCTGTTAGCTCACAGGGCTCGAGTAATAATTTTCCTCTAGGTCGCATCTGCTGCCTCCCCACAAACAAAGCAATGTTGTTTATATCGATATGGTTTCATTTTGTGTTACATGACCCATTTCTTCTGTAAAGCCATGCCTGTGTTTGATCTCTCCTCTTACTCAGCCCCGCCCCCATTCACTCACACACGGCTTCCCAACAACAGAGACAGAGCGGCGCCAGCGCTTGTGTCACGCTTCTGGCATTTGTCCACAGTTTTAATTGTTACTAACACAGCTGTATATTGTTAAGCAGG
>NC_045751.1:1684923-1705414 GCF_008692095.1 Etheostoma spectabile
AACCTGTATTTGTACCAGTGTTTCCGCTGATAAATGCTATTGCGGCCGGCACGGCGAAAAACACAGAAGAAGTTATTGAACGCAACTAACTTCAGTTTGTAGAGTAATAGCGTGTGAGACGGAGCCTGCTGGACCATTCATAATGAATCAGTCGTCTCTCTGTGAGTACGTCCATCGCACTTCCCTTCTCCCCCTGGCTCTTTTAATCAGTTATTGTTAAAAACAAGTGAAGGAGCTTTCACAGAGATACTTTTTTTTTTTTGGGAATATATCCTAGGCTATTTATTTCAGATAATTTTCATTTACATGTGTTGCAGCTGTATGTATGTACAACATACAACTTCAACATAAGAGGAATGTAGCACAATATGGATGTGAAAGCAGTTATAAATAGCCTATGTGATTATAAAATTTGTTTTGGTTGAAATCAACAAATAATCGGGATAATAATCGTGATCACAATATTGATCAAAATAATCGTGATTTTCATAATTGTGCAGCCCTGTTTGGTACTATGAAAGGCAAAGTTGGCAATTGCAATAGAACAAGACTTTTGATCTTTTTTCCTCAGGCATATCTGGATTTACCTTTTATTGTTGCACTAATATGCACCAGTTTACAGTTCACTTGTTTGATATCAGTTTGCATATTTCTATTGGGATTATTAATCTGAAGGAAGTCGAAGGGTGTAAAAAGACAAGTCTTTTCCAATACACATAGTATTAGCAGCTTCTTTAAACATGCTTCCGTGTAGGTTCACAACATCCCACCAGATCCCACCCATCTCCAATTAGTTTCTACTGTACATATACAGTGAAGGTTTCTAACAGACAGAGTTGCAGATTATGTATAACCAAAATATCCCATTCCAGTAAAGCACAGTAAAAGCATTCCTTCAGGTATTACATTCATTAATGCAACCTAATTATTTTACTTCATACTACAGGATTTACAGTAGTAAATAGCCACACAATACTGCCAATTTAGTATTCTGCTGAGGGACACCTCATGCCACTGGTGTTGGTGCAAGATTGATATCACACTGGCCTGTTTTTTTCTGGAAACATGCCAGCATGGATAAAATCTACCACTGGCCAGGCTGCCAGATACTGCTCATCTGCCGTCCTTGTTTCGGTCTCGCTGGATGTAATTTCAGTTGAAGGCTTGCTGCAAAGTGTCTGTCACATGTGTCCCTGTTTCATTTAAAACCAATATGCAGCCTTGGGAATTAAACACTGGCTAGATGTGTTATGAATATTTGGCTTAAAGGGACTCACCTATCCCCCTGGCTCTTTAATATTGACTTAGATTTCAATTAATTTGTGAAATTGACCACATGGCATATGACTTTCTGTAAATTCTCTATGCGTAGGCTAAACTTTTACTAATACAGAGTTGACCTTCAGAATAATGACATAGTTAAAATCACTATTGAAAGAGAAAATGACCAGCCTGCATAGCATGTCGCCAAACATTAGCTTCCACCAAAATATCATGCAATTCATCATGCAGGTTTTACAGCTACCATTATGAATTTTGACTGGTAGGGTACACCTCATGGAATAAGATATTCTTTTTTGGTCCCTGCATCTTAAAACATTACCAAAATGCAGCAATGAATTTCTTCTGAACTAGGAACCAGTTTGAACATCAACCAAAGAGTCATATTAAGAAGCAGAAGGATGGGAGAGCAGCAATGGTGTCCACTGCAAGATACAATCATTCACACAAGGGACTTGAAATGTCCCAGAAAATGACTACTGATTATAATGTGCTTAAGCAATGTGAATTTCAAACTGAAGCCCAATAATTTAATTTCCAATTTAAATTCTCCTGAGATATTAAATACTCCTATCAGCTTAAAACCTGAAAGTAACTTTAGGATATTGTCCAACTAATGCTGCTTTGGTCTGCCATTGCAATTATCCATACCTGTATTGTGACTGTTTACATACTTAACCATTAAATGGACAGCAGTAGACACAGTGAACTGTAATGCCCTAGGTACGCTAAGATTGGTGGTTGATTATCCTGTGTTGTTTTGCCAGTACTTGGAGCAGGCTATATTAATGGCGGTTTTCCACTGCTTGGTATCTACTCGACTCGTCTCGACTTTAGTCGCCTTTTTTGGTTTTCCATTACGAAAAAAAGTCCCTGGGACCCGCTACCAGGTACTTTTTTTAGTACTACCTCAGTCGAGGTTCCAAGCGAGCCGAGGCGATACCAAAAGGTGACGTGAAAACCTGCAGACTGCTGGTTGGTCGGAGAGAATCGTCACTTATGACTGCGTTTTTAGCAAACAAGAGTGCGGAGTGTGTTTCCAGAACAAACGGGACATTTAAAACAAATCTAGCCGGACACCGACAGATTATCCACTCTCTGCACTATTCTCACTTTTCAACTGTTCGGGCTACTAGCGGCTTCATGTCGTTTCCAATATTGCACACTGTTACTTTAAAAAAACAAGACAATATATATAACAAAAGTTTTTATTTAGCTTTTCAAGTAGCGCATCAAACCCTCCCAAACTTCCCGGTCTTCTTCCTCTGCACCCTGTGACAGTGTCCCCGCCGGCTCTGCTGGCCCAGATGCATCCCAGTCGTTGTCATAAGCCTCTCTGTGACTCTCATACAGATTATACGAAGCCCAGTAGTCAGAACCAGAGATCTCACCGGTCGGACATCGCCCACCAGACGGTCTGCGGCGGCAATTTTGCAAAGCGTGAATGCTCTGAAACACAAACAGTACACAGCAGACATGTTTTGGTGTGTAATCATGGTTGCTAAAGTTCATGTACTTTATATAGCGTATAGTAAATACTGACTGCGACGCTGAACACATGCAAATGTTAGCTAACGTTACCAGGAAACTTAACTTACCCTTTCGTGTTGGCGAACAACCATCATGTCGACGTCTGAACTCCGTCAGAATTCCCAAACTCCCGTTTTTTTAGCAGTGATTTTTGTTGCTTCCTTCAGCTTCTTTTGAAACAAAACATTTCTTCTGGCTGCGGCAGGTAGCCGACGTGCTGTTGTGAGTCGCGCTGAAAATTACGTCATCACGCGTTGCTATGGTGACCAGCCACGCTGAGGCTTTACTCAATCTGCAATGGAAAACGGACGTAGAATGGGCCGAGCCGAGGCGGGCTGAGCCGAAGCGAGCCGTTACCAGCAGTGGAAAAACGCCATAAGAGTGAGCTCAAGTTGAGATAAGATCAGTAGTGAGTTTGTTTCAGGTGTTAAGTTTGTGAGGATGGTGTGTCATCACAGTGAGAGCTTATTGATGGGAATCCTGACAGTAGTAGCGTCATTTTAAGGGAGGAAATCGTATTTTTGTTAGTTTCATTTGACAGTTTGGGATGTTCTAGGTCAGTCAGCCACACATCAGGTCATCAGTGATTTACGGCTCTAGGAACAGCTTATCTAGTTAACACATCCAAGGATGTTACATTGAAATGAAATGAAAGTTAAGTTATTAAGTGATAAAGATAATGCCAGTAGTGTCATGTAACTATAAGACCAATCTGATTCGGAGAGGTTAGAAATCAATTCAATTTTACTCTGATACTGATGTGTTGATCTGTCTATATTGTATTTATGCATATACTATAGATCTAAGTATATATATACATCTGTTAATCATGTATGATCACAGAGATTACTAATGATGAGATTTTTACTAAAGTTATCACTGGATCTTTTCACGGTTAAAGTTTTTCAGTTAACTAAGCTACATTTCCTTTGGAAGAAGGATAAATTACCTTGTGTTAGTGTATCTTTGGAGATATTGATATTCAATAAAAAGAAAATGATGGGAGGGTAATGTTTTCAAATCAATCAATGTAGTAATTTTAAAAGGGTTTTCACATCTTCTATCTATGTTTAAACAGGCCTTTCTAGTCTAAGCATTAAATGAAACCGAGAGAGGTCATTGAGACAAATTCAATCCAACTAGGGCCACTTTCAGATAAAGTGCGTTTGCGGGTTGCAAAACATAAGGCGCATGCACTGCCTTTCTTGTTGAAGATGCCCCGATTTGAGGTAATTCTCACTAGGCAACCATCAGATCACCCGTCCTTACTCAACCCTTACTCGCTGTGGAGTTAAATGACGTTGGGCGTTTCTCCAACCTGCGTTACTATAAGGATTTATCTTCTCAAGGCTTTCAGGGTGCTCCGGCAAATCAAGTAACGCGCTCAGTCAAGCAAAAACAGCAAGGAAAATGCTTCCCTCTCAATGTTAACAATTACAAAATGATGCCCCAGGCTGCTAAAACCCACTATCTGATCAGGGTCTACTGTAACTCAGAGCCACTGCCAAAGGTTTTCAGACCACGACTGAAGTTGGATTGGCTCACACGTTGGGTGCTGCCGACTGTAACACTATCATCAAAGCTGTCAGAAGATAAGTTGTGCTCGGTTGGAGTCATGGCCTACTTTGGTGAGCCCCGCCTTCTTGGCGCCACAGTTATAAAGGGGCAGCCAGGAGCTGGTGCTAAATTGTATAAGTTAAGACCTTGTCTCAGACACACACAGGAATACACAGAAGCTCTTAAAGACAAATGGTGCACACACTGCACTATTTAAGTCTGATAACAATGGGGGGAAAGGCTTGTAATAACTAAGCAAGAGAAGAAATAAAATACACGATGATGTCTGATGAATGTTATCAATGCCTGAAATTAAAACTATCTTGGCCAATTTCACACGGATTAAACCTCGACTTCTACCATCATAGATCCATTTAATCATTTCAATTTAATTCACACACCCATGTGGACCCCCAGGCCATCATTTGCTTCTGTGTAGCACTTGCTGTACATACACCTTCCTACCACAACAAAGAAGCATCAAGCTTGTCAGCACTGTCCATCAAACTGTGTGCTTCAGCACAAGAATTAACCCAAGATTTATTGATATCAAGCAGCCATTTGTCATTAACTAAGACAGTGTAGTTTGTACATGACAGATTTATCAAATATTCATTAGCCATTATTTTTTGATCCATGGATCCAATTGATTTAGAGCTAGTGAGGTTTTACCCTCCATCCTGATGGAGTGTAGCAGTTGAACTATGATTGATCTCTTCTTTTGAATCATTTTGGGGGTTAATATTCTCACATTCATTTTTCCGGGTTTAAATACTTTTGAGGCTTTGTCGGCTTTTTGATGAAAAAATACTGTGCAATAGACCATGTCTCATTATAATTATATTTCTACGGCATTGTTCTTTGTTTGTAACCCTTATAAGGCAGTCAATTTAATTCTGTTGTATTGCTGCTGGCTAAAATGGCAGCTTTGTTACTTAAAGACGTCTATAAATTACATTTCTGATGAGCTGCACAGTCAGCTGCAACTTGCCATTATAGCAGCAGGCTGAGGTCAGGTTTGTTCTTTCAAGAAAGGCAAAAGTATGGCATGGCTTCATGTGTGTGCATGTAATGACTGTATCAGTAAAATGTTTAGATTGGTGAATCCTCCAGTTTTGCTTGATATACTTGATTCTTCAGGACAACAACACTCATTTATGTTGGACTTTTCTTAACCAGTAAAATGGTAATCTTTGACCTTTTTGGGTAAGGCCACCAGAGCACAGCATGAGCAGCTCACTACATTATCACACTTGAGCGTCGGATCCATTCTGCCAACAAACTAAAAGGGCAAACATTAATCAGACAACCATGCATGCTCTTTTCCTGCCTGATTAAGCGCTGTGTCACTCCCGCTCTGCTTTATTCAACTTCAGAGATCTTTTATTTTTTTTATTTATTGCCTTAGCTTTTCACCAAAAGCCTTGCTTTCAGTTGTATTAGTGATGGTACAGATGGTTTGCACTTTAAGTTGTAATGTTTGCACAACATCCCCAATGCACTCATTGTTCAAGTGCTAAAGAATATACTAAAGCTCAGCACATTGTCCTTGAGTTTCAAGCTAGAAACAATGTCTTTATGTACAGTAATGTTTCCAAATAATGCCAGATTGCTGTCAAGAACAATATCCCTCGATAACAAAAGCAACATCTGTCTAGTTGAAGATCAGTGAAGACACTTCAAAGTCTCCTCCCCACTTAGGAAGGAAGGTGTGTGTCAGACAACAGGTAACAAGAACAAATAAGAGTTGAACTTTGTCTTTTCATCCTCTAAATCGCAAAGTTATTTGGTCATTATAGTGGGCAACCGGAGCTGGTCTTGAGCTGAGAGCAGGACTAAACAGAATCAACAGTAACTTTTATGAGAGCTTTGTCATGCCCCGTTTTGTTGGATATTGTGTACATTGTGACAGATCTAAGCCAAGAGCGTTTCCATCTGCTCTGTATCGGTGCTGTGTTTGACTCTGCACACCGTCACAGTAAAAGGACTGGGACCAGATGAGGCTTTTCTTTTCGCAACCTTTCTGTCAGAGGTCCTTGCCAGCAGAAGTGTTTGGCAATATTTTGAAAGCTTGCTTAAATTCATGTTTGGTCAAGCTTTCTCCAACCTAATCATTTCTGCTGAGCATTTTAATCATCAGGTCACATTTTATTTGGTCTATGGGTATATGACCAAATACCAGGGCAAAACAATTAATCTAAATTCTAAATTGCAATATGGCCTAATGCAATATTGAAATTGCAGGAGACACAATATTTGTTAAAGGCAAAATTTGTGTCAAAAAACCTTTTTAAATATAATGTCGTGCTGCAGAGATCACCTGGCCAACACATCATATTCTACAGACTTAAGAAAACATCTTTGATTGGGACAGATAACACCATAATCATTTTTTAAATGTTTTTCAATGAAAATGATAATAAAAATGTAGAAGTTATCATTCATTATAATATTACAGATAATATTGCAATTGCGATATCAATAAATCTAGATCTCCATCTACTTGAGCTGTACATGCGATTTAGCAAATGCTAACATGCTAAACTAAGATGGTGAATTTAAGCGTGTTAGCATGCTGACATCAGCATTTTGCTCAAGTAGGCCTCTCACGTGGTTGTAGACTCTTATTTTATTTATAGATGCATTTGCAATATTTTTGACTTGTGGATATTTGTAGGAAACTCTTTTTTATTTAAAGGAAAGTCAGCCAATATTTGCAGCCATGGTACATACCTTAATGATCTGTGTGAACTCACTGGATTTAGTGTAGTGCACTTTGAGGTAGAGATGTTCCAATACCGATAATAGTATCAGTTTTTCCTCCGATACTGCCTAAAACACTGGTATCGGTATCGGGAAGTACTGAAATGTATGCACTGATCCGATACCATGTAATAAAGCCCTAAAGAAAATCTACATTAAAGTAGTTTATGTTGTTTTTCTGTATAATAAAATAAGGATAATAAAATAAAGTTCTGTGGCGTTCATTGTTTGTGTTTCTTCATGTTTCACAAAGAGTTTAAGCTGAGCCAGACAGACAGCAAAGATAGAAATCATATCCCATCCATACAGGGATAGTAGTATACAGCTGTTAAAACATAATCAAATATATGACACACTGGTATCGGATCAGTACTCGTAATAATAATACTTAGTATTAATATGTAGTAATACATAAGTTCAGGTGTCAGAATCGTTATCGGGAAACAAAAAATGGACCCTCACTACTATGAGGTAGACTGACCTACACTCAAACCACAACAACCTTTGTCAGGTATCGTTTTTCTCTTTTTCTCCCAGTAGTTTTACACTGAGTCATTCATCTGCTCACACACAGTTTTCCACTGAACCTCCATGATGTTGTCAGTCTAGGTTGCAGATTTATGATGTCATTTTTCACAGCCATAGCTGCTTTTGGTAAACTGACAAGAGGGAAAGATTGTGCCAAGGAGAATGCTGGACTAGGTGTGAAAACAGTTGACACCTAATAAGATGTCGTATTACACCCTGACCTACAATGTGCTAGGAAACCTGTTAATAAGTAATGTACCCCAGTGAACTAGATGCTTGTGACTTGCAGGAATACCTAGAACTTGCGGTGATGTAATGAATCCCTTGCTGCTGTGACATTGTGATTTTCCCCATTGTGGGATTAATAAAGGATTTGGAATCTTTGAATTTGCAGTGATACCTTGCACTGCTACAGGTTTACTTGTAGATGCACACAGATGGAACAGCAGCTCGTATACCACAGATGTTGTAACCAAAGTTCTATATAAACCAGAATTGTGTGCTTGTGTTCAAGTTTCTGTGCTTGTTAAATTTACTTCTGATACGTCTCATAATAAAATCAAAACAATCATGTTTATGCCTTTTGGAGCTGCGGCTTTAAACTAATATGCTGCATACTACTGTGTTGTTGTCCTGAATAACCAACTATGAGGATGCCTTATGTCCATATGCACTTTAGTAGACCCTCACCCCTTGCATGTCCAGTTTCCGAGAATGTACTGAGGCTGCTAGTTGCCTGGGTAACTGTAAGACCTAATGCTGTATTTCCTAGGATACCCTCAGATTGTCCACAAGCGCGGGGTGAGAGCTCGACTCATGAGGCTCTTTCCATGCTCCACAGCCAAAAAGCCATCCTCCAGTAATCAAAGCAAGTGGCTCTTCCAAGGCTCTCTGTCTCTCTCTGTGATGAGGTTTTTGTTTTTGTTGTTGACTAAAATGCTTTTGCTTTCTGTGGTTCTTTGTATGGGCGCCACACACTCAATGTAGGCTTTTAGACACAAAAGATTGCTTGAGCTGGAGTTAAGCTGCAGTACAACACTCCTTTTTAGAAATTTTTTTTTTTTAACAATTTCAAATAGAAAGTTTTAGTTTTATAGTTGAATAAGTAAAAAAAAAAAAGATGTTAAATGTGTGATTTCTAGTGATATTTATATGCATATTAGAAAATGTTTCTTGATTTTCAACATGAATTCTGTTACAACTGAAAGAATATGTTATATTTATGTAAATATATTAAAATTTCCATAATCCATTCAGATTATCTAATTATGACGCAACTATACATCTACACATTCTGGACTAATTTGATGAGGAGAATAAGATTAAGCAGCTATTTTATTTCCTTATCAGTTACCATCACCTATGAATACAAAGCATTAGCTCCATAGCATCAAGTTAATTGTGGTCGGTGAGAAGCCGTGGCCTTTTGGCTCTGGGTCATAATAATACCCTTGGAGCTAATGAGGCATTTAGACACTGTGTCACACTTCAGGTATGTGAAAGGACCTGCGCCAACAAGACAAGTCAAACGCAGTGCTGCGAGGACAGTGCTGTCGTTGACAGGGCCCAGACAGCATCTGCCATCATTACAGGCCCATTAAAAAGTTCCACAGGGTTCATTAAGAGGCATCCTGCCCACGGGAACTTTGTTCA
The DNA here is from genome assembly GCF_008692095.1 of Etheostoma spectabile. Lineage (NCBI taxonomy): Eukaryota > Metazoa > Chordata > Actinopteri > Perciformes > Percidae > Etheostoma > Etheostoma spectabile. The sequence continues at coordinate 1,694,236 of NC_045751.1, forward strand.
ATAACACTAATTATCTCTGCTGTTGTGTTTGGTGTAGAGAAGAAAGGGGCTTTTTGTCTTTTATTCATTTTGTGAAGTAACATTTGCAGATAAAGGGACCGGATATAACAAGGAGAAAGGAGGGCTTCCAAATGGATTTTTTTTATTGTCAAGAAGGTTATCTTGAATTTGTAACCATTGCATGCCAAAATGGGACATTTTGGATATAAAAGATGCAACATCTAGGTTTCTTTGCTTACTTTTTCTGATATTTGGCAGTGTATTGGATATCTCAAATTCTAGCATCAAACATGCTAATTTGCAAAGACTCAGCAGCATCTGTTCACATCTGACTTTCTTCCTCCTCCTCTCCAGACAGTGTTGAAGATGAGCTTGAACTGTCTACAGTCCGCCATCGCCCCGAGGGCTTGGAGCAACTGGAAGCCCAGACAAGTTTCTCACGAAAGGAGCTACAGATCCTTTACCGCGGCTTCAAGAATGTAAGCAACAAACATAATTTACAGCTCACTGGACTTTCTTCTCTTTTTTACATCTCTGTCTCTTTGACATAAACAGGATTTGATTTGATTTATTCTTCTGTAATCAAGTGTCTGTATTTGACAGCGGTGGAATGGGCAATTCACACTGTATGCGCAAGCTGCAACGCTGTGCTATGAAACCCATTCTTGTCAATTGCTTACACATGCAAGAACTGGCCTGCCGCTGCGCATTTTGCCGCTTGACCGCTCTTGCGGGTGCCAGTTGAACCATGTTGAACTTTGACCGCGGCACGCGCAAGACATGACGTGCTTTCACATGTGTGAAAAAAACAGAAAAAAAGTAAACAAAGAATAAATGTGGATCCTCAAATGGAACACGAACGAGAGGATGATGTTGGCCGACAGCGATCTCCCAGAGCTGTACCACACAAGTTTGAGGTCGTACAGAGACCTCGGACGCAAAACTATGCTGTGGTGCATATTTCCACCATAATAGGCATGCCAGATGTGTAGCTTATTGTAGCCTCTGAATTTAAATCATTCAAGGTTTGTTTTTGATGTGAAATCAACATGGACATGTCTCCACTGAAATACAATCACAACTATGTTACATTTTTTCTAACTTTGGTGCATTTTTCAAATCATAATTTGCATTTGTACAACAGTGAGTGCATTTCTTAAAAGAATGTATACGTTTTTTATAAGTCCTTATGTTTATACCAAGATAGTGACACTGCTTTGTGTTGTTGTCCATATTTAACAGTTCACTCTGTAAGTGTAGTCTAATGAACAATACACATGAAAGGGAGCACTATTCCCTATGTGACAAAATATACATTATTATCATCTCTGATCTGAGATCAGAGCAACTGAGAAGAACTGTACTGTTGTGAGCTGCAAAAACCAAATACCAAGGTGATTACACAGCTCCATACAGGTATTTGTAGGAAAATATTTGTATTTGTATGTTTATATGATGTAAAATATGCTACATGTTACAAGTCATGTTTGTTTTCATTGAAGTTCACATGTAGGTAGTTAGGTATATGGCCTTTACACAGAATAACTACCCATTTAAAAGTATGTGGGATCCAGTTTTGGAGGAATTAATTGCATATATGCATTGACGTGTTTTCCAGAGTATGAATGAATGATGATGAATTTATTAATTTAGGCTCATAGCTTAGCTTTATTATACCCAACTGCAAAGACTGCAGACCTCATACTTATGTATGTAAACATGCAATGACACATTGCTGAAGTGGAACATTTTATATAGAAATGAAAACCCATTCATAACCCATCAGGGAAATCGTAGGACCGACTCTCGTCAGCAGACTGACAAATTACCCCTGGAACCGGTCCCAGTGAAAGCAGAGCTCCTTCACCAGCCGTAGCTCCCCCAACTGCTCCCTGGACCTGAGGGTCTCGTGCACCCACACCCTTCTCGCTGCTGTCTTCCTCCGTATATCCCCCAATTAGGGCAAGTGCCAAGGCTTTCTTTTAGTTCAAAGACAAGAACATCTTCACCACCAAATCACTACTGGAATGCTGTGTATCCTACACAATGTCGCATGTAGCCTACTACAAGTCTGATGTAAACACCGGACGCAGACGTGCTTTCAAATATTGGCGCATGTATGACGAAAATGTTGAAAGTTTTGCCTATTTTGTGCTGAGCCCAGCGGCAAGCACAACAAATATATTTTGGGAATAGGACACAACCTAGCAGTGAGCGCACCGCATGCCACATACAATGTGAATGGCCCCTTAACGTTTCAACAGCTCTACCTTCTTCTAGTTCATCACTATTCTGCATCCATTCAATTATAATATTGATAATAATCAAGCGTGTGATGAATACGCTTTTGCTGACTTATCTACATTGTGCACTAAATGTTGTTGGTCCCAGTGGTGTTTACATTAAAAAAATTTAACTTTCACTACGTTGTTCACTGTGCCAATGATAATTAGGTCATATCGCCAACACATTGTGGAAGATTTCCAATGAGCAATCAGGTCAAAGTCCTACAGAGCAGCCCATATCAAACCACCTCCCTTCATTGTCACCTCTGATGTGAGGCGTAATGAGATGACCCAGAATTAACTCAACCCAAATTGTCTGGCAATGAAAGAGAGGAGTACTATGATAGAGGAATTCCCATGGGGCTTCAGTTTCCTGTTGAGCCTGCACTGTGCTCCAGTCAAGTCCCTGCAAAGCCTGCCCATTAGTCCACTTCCACTTGAGACAGAGTAAGAGGTAAGAAGTGTACTAATGAGGCCTTTAATTTGTGCCGCACACTCTGCCTGACTTCCCTTAACGCTGAGGGAGAGAATCTTGCATATGTTTATAGACACCATCCCGGTTTGTTTTTTTTACGTTACTGCATTTTATATTTAGCCACTCCAGTGGGATTGCTCTAGGAATCCCACTGAAGGGATGGCAATGTCAGCCAGTTGGATGGTCGGCCTGTCGGTCCACCACTATGTTCAAAGTTTTCACTTAACCAGTAAAATATCTTTTCTCCACATCTTTTTTCTCACCATGAGGTTGAGTAAAATGTATTGACAACTGAATAGATTTTCATGAAATTTGGTGCAAACATTTAACATTTCCTTAGCTTTGCTAATCCCCATGATTTTTCATCTACCACCAGGTCAAATTGTTCAAATTCTTTAATTTACGACCAAATATCTGCAAAACTAATGACATTTCCATCATCCTCAGCAGTACTCTCTCTACTACTTCTCCTCTGTGTTTAGTGCTAATTAACCAACGTTAGCATGCTAACACACTTAACTGTTGTTCTCTGCTTAAGTACAGAGCTGCTGTAGACTCTTAGAATTCTTACATTGCAGATTACAGCATTATTTTATGCTGATGATAGGCCTCCTTTTTATTTTTATTCAAAGCCACGCATCACTGCAGATAACGTTTTGGCAAAAGTACAAATAACACCAAGACAAAGAGTCATGGCACTTAAATTACTGCTCCTAAATAGCTTTTGTCCATCACTAAGTCCAAAGTGTAGCTCATTTTTCTACTTATCAGGGTCAAACAGCTCATCTCTGTCTTGCCCCAACCCTGTGACATTGGCAGAGCTTTTAAGGCCAGCCAGTCTAATAGAAGTTGGCATGGTTCCCATGATGATAAATTTGGCCTTTTGTCCTTGTTGTCCGGGGTTTCGACGCAAATTGCATGCCTATGGGTGGCAGGATGTGGTCATTTGTCTTGACAACAAACTTTAAGAGTCACTCACTTGTAGTGCAGATTGTCAAAGTGGAGCTTTGTCTTATATCTAGCAATATGTCTAGCAGGGACCAAAACAAGACCTCTGACTCTGTGTCTTGCTCTTAAGGTGGAATTTTAGCAACACTCACCTTAAAGGCATAAGAGAATCCATTGTTTCATAAATCCCTTGACCTCAGACTACAGGAAAGAACACAACATTGTCCTCACGTCTGGCTAAATCTGCTAGGCTTTCACAGTTCATAGTCCAGGGCACTGCCTCAGGCATCAGATTAAGATCTCACAGTTTCAATTCCATCAGTGATGATGCCTTTGTTCACAGGGTTATTTCATTCCCCACACCGCTTATTACGCTTCGCTTCACAAGTCTCGGAAAGGAATTTCATGCCTGGCCAGTTTTGCATTTCACAGATTGTATTTGTGATTTTATTATCCTGGATGAGCTAATCTTACAAGCATATCAAATGGATACAAATTCATTTTCTGACCTATCACTACATCTAATGTGTTTGGCAGTGAATAATGTGTAAAATGCAACATGAAAGGGTAAATGAAAATGACACCGTCACTTGTTATCATTGCACACAACATACTACTTATATTATTTCAATTGGTCTTTGCCCATCATTTTAGTTTTGATTTAATATGCAGATGAAAAACTCTAATAAAAAATGGGAGATAAGATATCAAAATAAACATCCATAAGTGCATCTTGACCATAACCTTGCATTTTAAGAAATGTATGTTTGTAGGGGGAGAGCTAACTTCCTTTATTTACACATGTAAAATATCAAATGATGTGTCTTTTAATGTGGTCATTTATTCAGCTATCAGTGTGTCACTGATGCAGAGAAATATGTATTAAAAGATAACAAAGTTACCAAAAGCTCAATATTAAAGGAGAATTCCTGCCAATTTTTATGTTAATCTTGATCGGTATAAATATGCAAGTACTTTTGATTGAAAAAACCCTGAATCGGTGCAGGCGACACTGAGTAGCTGCAGCTACGTGTACAAGCTTCCACTGAGCTAAAACTGCAGTTAATGGGGCAGGTTTTAGAGAGCCTTTGTGCCTCTTAACAGACACACAATGTCTGTACAACATCAACAGGGTTATATATATATATATATATATATTTATTCTACAGTGGTGTGAAAAAGGTTTGCCCCTTCCTCATTTCCGTTCCTTTGCATGTTTGTCACACTTAAGTGTTTCGGAACATCAAACCAATTTAAACAATAGTCAAGGACAACACAAGTAAACACAAATGCAATTTGTAAATGAAGTGTTTATTTTTAAAGGTGAAAAAAAATCCAAACCATCATGGCCCGTGTGAAAGTGTTGCCCCCTAAACCTAATAACTGGTTGGGCCACTCTTAGCGCAACAACTGCAACCAAGCGTTTGCGATAATGTGCAATGAGGCTTTTCCAGCATCCTGGAGGAATTTTGGCCCACTCATCTTTGCAGAATTGTCCTTATTCAGTTACTTAGAGGGTTTTCGAGCATGAACGGCCTTTTTAAGGTCATACCACAACATCTCATAGGATTCAGGTCAGGACTTTGGCTAGGTCACTCCAAAGTCTTCATTTTGTTTTTCTTCAGCCATTCGGTGGTGGACTTGCTGGTGTGTTTAGGATCATTGTCCCGCTGCAGAACCCAAGTTCGTTTCAGCTTGAGTACACGAACAGATGGTCGGACATTCTCCTTCAGGATCTCTTGGTAGACAGCAGAATTCTAGTTCTTTTATCACGGCAAGTCTTCCAGTCCTGAAGCAGCAAAACAGCCCCGACCATCACACTACCACCACCATATTTTCTGTTGGTATAATGTTCTTTTTATGAAATGCAGTGTTTCCTTCTACGCCAGATATACTTGGACACACACCTTCCAAAGAGTTCCACTTTTGTCTCATCGGTCCACAAATGTTGTCCCAAAAGTCTTGGGGATCTCAAGATGTGTTGTGGAGAAATTGAGACGAGCTTTGATGTTCTTTTTGCTCAGCAGTGGTTTTCTCCTTGGAACTCTGCCAGCAGGCCATTTTTGCCCAGTCTTTTCCTGATGGTGGAGGCATGAACGCTTAACTGAGGCAAGTGAGGCCTGCAGTTCTTTGGACGTTGTTGTGGGTTCTTTGTGACCTCTTGGATGAGTCGTCGCTGCGCTCTTGGGTAATTTTGGGCGGCCGGCCACTCCTGGGAAGGTTCACCACTGTTCCATGTCTTCCCCATTTGTGATAATGGCTCTCACTGTGGTTCGCTGGATTCCCAAAGCTTTGGAAATGGCTTTATAACCCTTTCCAGACTGATAGATCTCAATTACTTTCTTTCTCAACTGTTCCTGAATTTCTTTGGGCTCGGCATGATGTTAGCTTTTAAGGATCTTCTGGTGGACCTTACTGGGTCAAGCGCTCCTATTTAAGTGATGCCTTGATTGTGAACAGGTGGCAATAATCAGGCCTGGTGTGGCTAGGAAATTGAACTCAGGTGTGGACAACCACAGTTATAGTATGTTTTAACAGGGGGGGGGCAATCACTTTTCACACAGGGCCATGATGGTTTGGATTTTTTTTCACCTTTATAATAAACACCTTCATTTACAAATTGCATTTTGTGTTTACTTGTGTTGTCCTTGACTATTGTTTAAATTGGTTTGATGTTCCGAAACACTTAAGTGTGACAAAAATGCAAAAGGCACTGAAATGAGGAAGGGGGCAAACACTTTTTCACACCACTGTATTGTATTTAACGTAACCCCCGTACTCGCATATTTATAGCGATCAAGATTAAAAATTGGCCGGAATTCTCCTTTTAATGATCCATGCATGTAATGAGCAGTGTGTGAATGTGGTCCTGACCTTTAGCTATGCAACATCAAAGGTTACCTTGGGACCTTAAGGGAGTTCAGGCATCAAGTGAGTGTAACTATTTTACTGAACTTTAAATTGAATTGCAGAGGCGTGTGGCATGTGTTGTACGTGATGATAACCAGATAACACACCTGCTTCTTTCTCAATCGAAAAACTGCCTCCCTTGCCAATGTCCTCATGGGCTGAAAGGAGACGATAAAATGCGATCAGATGAATAATCAGTGTGAGACGCAGTACAACAATCACAAAGTTTTACTAACCTTTAATTTTCCTTAGCAAGGTTAGAAGAAGCAGACTTGGAACACAGCCATTTGTATATCACGCTCCCACTTAATAAGTGGTTATTAGTGTTGGCAGCTGTAATTGCCCATCTGTGTAAAAAACACACACACACACAACAGTGCACAGATGTGAAATTACATGTTTGAAAAATCTCCCCCTCCTCATTTTAAGTACTTAATTGCGTGACATTTCCTTGCACTTCCTCAACAAAAGGTTGATCGTTGACAACCCATTCTCTGCAATGTTTCAGAACATAAACAATGCTTTAATTAACAGAAGCTCTACTAAACAACAAAGAAGAAGCCTACTGTCTGTGTCAAATGTACAAAGATGCTGTGGAGCGGCTTTGCTTTTAGATTGGGTATGTTCGTTTTCTTCCAGTGCTGGACAGCTCTGCGGTCTTTGCTGGAAAATAATAATATAGTTTAGTAAACTGAGAAATTTTGGAAAAAATACTCTTATTCACTTTCTTGAGTTAGATGAGAAGATTGACACCACTCTAGTGTCTGTCTGTTAAATAGGAAGTTACAGCCAGGAGAAGGTTAGCTTAGCATACAGCGGAGACTCCAGAAAGCAACTGTTAAGAAACAGATCAGCATGTTAACACTTTAAACTGAGATGGTGAATGATGCTAATTAGCAAATGTTAGCATGCTAACACGTTAAACATTATACTTGCAAAACATCAGCATGTTAGCATTGTCATTAATGTGCCCGTTGGCATGCAGAAGGAGGTGTCAAAAGTATTCACATTCATTACTCAGGTAGAAGTATAGATACTAGGCTTAAAAAAGTATCAACCTTAAGCTTTTTACTCAAGTTAAAGTATAAAAGTACTGGTTTCAAAACTACTTAAAGTATAAAAGGAATGTAAGGGGGAAAAAAATAATATCAATATGCTTTTTCAAATTAGATGGCGAGTTATGCAAACAATTAGCTTGTGGTACTTGGGTGCGTAGAGTTTGCAGCACATTCGAAAGGAGATGTTTTTGCATTCAACCATTTCGAAAACTTCTTCCAGGCACGGTCAGGGATGTAGAAGGGTGGGCTGGTTTTCCTGGGTAACACCCTCCTTGCTGGTGCTTGGTTGGGACATTTCGCTAGAGTTCTCTTGAGTCTCGTGTGAAGGTGCGATGGATCGCGTACAAACCAATAGAGTGTTGGAATGGTACTGTATATGTTTATACTTCTAATCCAACCACAATCAATTTCATTCAATAGAATAGATTTTTGTTTTTTTGAATGATGACAAGCCAAACTGAAATAGACACAAGGCTATTTTTAAAATGTAAGGAGTAGAAAGTACAGATAATTGTGTGAAAATGTAAGGAGTAGAAGTAAAAAGTATGCTGTAAAAAAATACTCCAGTAAAGTATAGATACCCCAAATTTCTACTTAAGTAAAGTAGCAAAGTATTTGTACTTCGTTACTTGACATCTCTGCATGCAGATGTTGGCGTTGAGCTCAAAACACAGCTGCGTGTACAGCCTCACAGAGCCGTTAGCGGGGCTGTAGACTCTTGTTTACTGTCGGACACAGCCAGGCTAGCCGTTTCCCCCTGCTTCAAATCTTGAAATGAAATGCTAAGCTAACTGTTGCCTCGCTGTCGTTTCATATTTGCTGCACAGCCAAAGAGTGGTATCAATCTACTTATCTAACTATTGGCAAGAAAGCCAAATATGGACATAGTCCCTAAAATCATTATTTATTATTTATTCTTTGCATAATGATAATCCTCAAAATAGGTGAAATCTTGAATTTCCTTAAAGGATAATTCCGGCCAATTTTTCAGAATTAGTAATACGTTTTATGTTAATCTTGATCGATATAGACATGCAAGTACTTTCAATAAAAAAAAAAACGACCTGAGTCAGTGCAGGCAACACTGAGTAGCTGCAGCTACGTGTACAAGCTTCTTATGAGCTAAAATGGCCGTTAACGGGGCAAGTTTTAGAGAGCCTTTTGGGCAAGATCGAGACAGCGTGGGTGAAATAAAACAATGTCTGAGTTCAAAACGCATCTTGATGTTACTTAAGGATCTTGTTCAGGTTGTACAGACATATTAATTGCATTGTGTCTGTGAAGAGGCACAAAGGCTCTCTAAAACTTGCCCCGTTAACTGCCGTTTCAGCTCAGTGGAAGCTCGTACACGTAGCTGCAGCTACTCAGTGTTGCCTGCACCGATTCAGGTCGGGGTTTTTCAAAATCTATAGCAATCAAGATTAACATAAAAACTGGCCGGAATTATCCTTTAATCTGGCCCACAATATAAATCCAATACTACTCAGTCTGTCCACCACGGAGCATAATTCTCCACATGCTAAATAATTTTGATTTATATGCTAGTTTAATGAGAACAGCACCACAGACTCTCAGGCTTCATTGAATCGGGTTGCAGACTGCCAACCTACAATATGCAGACAGACTTGTGCTCATTCTGTCTCTATAACTCCCCCAAAATTCTTGACCTCATCTCACCCCACAAGATATGCAACTGGATCTGTGAGACAACAGAAGAAGAGTGTCAGGAGATTCACCCAGACAACCTCAAAGCATCCTCTTAGCTTAAAACACAAGGAGTCCTTTTGAAGCAAGACATCTTTATATCTTCACCCCCACAGTTCTATTTCCTAACATGGCTGATCAAACATGGTCACAGGAAGGAGGAAACCCAGTGTTCCATGTGATTTGTACTAGCTTGTTCACACTGAAAAATACTTTGTTAGTTTCTTAAACAAACATAGAATAGATCCAAACATGTCATTCTCAGATAAAGAAATAGAAAATGTAGAAGTGTACATGTATATTTCCCCTATTTTGTTTTTTTTTCTTCCACTATGGCCGTTGTTTATTTTCTTGTATAGACAACCCTAGAGACACATGTGCCTCCCAGTTTGGAAATTGTCTTTTTAGGGGGAGCCTTTCCTCAGTTCCAAAGATTCAATATCCTGCTGCAGTGTGCAGCCTCACATCAAGCAGAAATTGAAGCTGCAAAACTGTCTGCCTTTATCACCCCACTGTGCTGAGCAAGGTTATCCACTGAGTCTTTGCTTGGCCCGTTTCATTTAAAGGGATGTTATGTAAGATTCGTCAGTCTTTTCTTCTGAATGCTTCCTAACAACCACAGGTGGGTGACACTGAATGACTGTGGACACGAAATCTATTGAAGCTTGGAGGGTTTGCAGTTTGAATACCACCAATTTGAATGTGAGCCTGTATCATCTTACAGTATTACATGCTGTCGGTCAGAGAAACTGTCGAGGTTTAATAAGGAAAATTTCCTTAGTGAAATAAAATGGTGCCCCTCTAAATGCATCTTGGCTCAATAGACTGTCAAATAAAATGACCCAGAGACAAACTAGCAACTTGGTTTGAAGTGAAAGAGTAACATAAAACATTCAAATTGAAAGACAGTGGTGGATAATTTCAGGTCTGTTGCTCCCAACAGTGATGTCACAGTTCTACGTCACTCTGGGTTCAACAAGAAGGATTGGCCGATGCAAGTTAAACACCACCGGACAAGTAAACAAAAACCTATCGCTGAAACACTGTAGGTTTCTACCACTAGAGGTTAGCAAAACCAAGATTTTCAGCTGCTGTTAACTTGCTCTTTAAATATTAAATATTGTCATGTGATTCAATATTTTTTACATTTTTCCCTAGGTAATGTTTGAGCACGTGGGAAGGCTGGCTTTAGTTTGTCCTCTTGCCTTAAATGTTCAAAATCCTCTTTAGAAGTGTTTAAAGACTAAATTGTCTGATAGGGTTTTTTCCAAAAGGTAAAAAAAGAAAAGTTAAAAGAATTCTTAAAATGACACCTACTCCTTCCCCCTCATTAAAAAATCAGAGTCGTATGAATATGCAATTATTGTTCATTTTATAAGTTTAACCATTGGCGCAAGTGTGCACAGGAGCTTTCAGTTTCAGTCACACTCACGAGTTGTATATTGGACCATGATTGGCACTTCTTAAACTCAGATTCAAGGCGATGACTTTAATATAGGAAGCAGTCTTTAAAATAGACGCTGAATGACGTGCTATTCCATTTTGTCTTCCAGGAATGCCCAAGTGGAGTCGTCAACGAAGAAACGTTTAAAGACATCTACGCACAGTTCTTCCCACAAGGAGGTGTGTGTCATGTGAGCCTGCTGGTTTGTTTTTGCAGCGTGTGTTATCTCCTCTTGGGGCTGGACTGACACAAATTGCCTTTCAATCGTGTTTAGACAAATTGCACCAAGTCCAGAGTACTTTTAAGTTAAAACGTCCATCCAAGGAGATGTGTGTGTGAGAGAGAGAGAGAGAGA
>NC_045751.1:1705426-1714614 GCF_008692095.1 Etheostoma spectabile
GAATGAGAAAGCAGTTTTTATTTATGCAGGCCGGTGTTGTTCACTGCTTGCTCTCTTCATTATAGAAAAGATTGGAACAAGATAGAAAACATTAGGAGGCTTTGATATATACCTGTTCAGAAAGAAGAAAGGCAGACAAGTATATATATAATGGCTCGCCTCCCAGGGAACAATGGTAAAACTGTTTGCTCTAAGGATGTTGTTCTTCTCTCTCATCATGACAGAAAACCCATTCTGATTCTAAGTTCTCCAGAAACGCTACGAAAATTGGACCCATTGTCTCTTGTTTCTGATGGTGTTGATTGAGCTGTAATCACAGCAGAGTTTTTTTTAAATTTAATACATACGTTTTGGTTTTTTCTCCCCATAGATGCTTCAACATACGCACATTTCCTGTTCAATGCATTTGACACAGACCACAATGGCTGTGTGAGTTTTGAGGTAGGACCCGTGTATTCCTGTTCCTAAAGAATCAATGAGTAGCATACTGCATGTGTGTGTGTTGAGAATGTCAACAATCCCAAAAGTCTTGTCCATCACTGAATTTAACTACAAAACTACATCAAACTAAACATTTTTCAACTCTGTGAGCCCCTGAGGAATTACACTGGGACATTATGCAAACTGCAACCCCAATCCTTTTAAATTAGCCCAAGTAAGTCCACTTGAGATGCTATCAACATGTGATAAATATTTATGAAGGGCATATATTTGCTTATTAGGACAGAAAAGATATCATTATGCCAACCCAGAGCTAATGTGCAGTGAATTCAGTCCAAAAGTATGGGGAGTCCCTGAGGGCCACCACAGATTGTGAGACAGTTAATAACTTGAATAACAAGGAATTCTGATTCATAGCATCTGTAGTATTACTGTTTCATCATTTGCCTCTAATTAATGCCTGACATAATATTTTTTTAGAAAGGTTGAGGCATGAATTCAGTTGAAATACTACCTACATGTAATGTGCATGGTGAATATTTTTGTTTTTGTTTATCTCACAGGTTTTTGAGTACTTGTTGTTTACATTAAGCTCATTTTTTAAACGGGTATATTTTATACAGTTCTCAGTGAAGCTTGTTTCCACTGCAGGATTTTGTTATGGGCCTTTCTATCCTTCTGCGAGGCACAATCCAGGAAAAACTCAACTGGGCTTTCAACCTGTATGATATCAATAAAGATGGATATATCACTAAAGAGGTATGTCCCAACCATCAATCAATGAACGACCTAAATATTCATCTGTTATTTGAAGTAGATTTCAAGGCAAGAGATTTTCTCAATGCTACAGTTCACCCCCAAAACAAACCATGGTCTGGCTAAAAGGTCAGGATGCTAACATGCTCACAATGAAGATGCTTACAACTTGATGTGTAACAGGTGTAAAGTCTTTACTGTGTTCACCATCACAGTTTAGCTTGTTAGCATGCTAACATTAGATTAATTTCACAAAACACAAAGTACAGGCAGGTGGCGATGTAATTCGTTTTGTATTTGGTTATAAATGCCAATAGAAGTTTTGACCTGATGTTGGCGCGGGATGGTAAGTCAGGGAGTCACCTGAGGTGGACCAGCCTAGAACCCAGACAAATCTGCAAGTTCATGTTCCATTTGCTCTGGCTGGCAGATACTCCTACTCCCCGCCCCCCCCCACCCCCAAGCCAGACCCTGGGCAGAATAACCTTTTACCTCTAAAGTCCAAGACTTTTCTCGCCTGCATTCTGCGACAGGTTTCCTGAACGGACGCATTTCTAAGGACTGTCTTTGTCTGCTGGCTTGTAAGGAGAGGAGAAAAAAAAAACGTAATACACTGTTTCCAAAGAACAATTGTGAAATGTTCGTTATAATAATGATGATCTATTATTCAATTATTCAATAATGATCTATCACAGTCAACCATTTATGTCACCAGGGCAGGTTGAAGATGATTACTGACTGAACGTAGAAGAAATCTGAGATCAAACCAGTTACGTGGTTTTGATCAAATACGAATCAAGATTCTATTACCGTATCGCTGCTTATTGTACTCTCTTCAAATATTTGGCTGTAATATGAGAAAGGTTTTTCCTGCTTAAATATGGACCAAGCACCTGCATGAGTTGCTCCGAGCTACGTCGTTCCGTTGCTCTGAGGTTGTGGATCTTCTCAGTGGTGTCTGGAGGCATCTTGGTTGCCACGTTGATAATACTCATGGGTATTGGACATTTTACTCAAAACCAAAAATGTGCTCCAGGAGATGTCAGAAAAGAATCAAAGTCATAATGATTCATCCTCCTAGGATCACATCATGTCATGGCAAGCCATCAACACGCTTGATAAATAACGCTTTATTGAATTTTAATTAAGTTTAAATTTTTTTTGTTGCATTTTTACTATTTATTTTTGTATGTTGTATTTGCATTGATCTTGTGTATTTGTCACTGCTGTGAAGCCGATGGCCCCTCTGGGGACAAATAGAGTTCTACTTGATTAAATACAGGTTGAGCTATATGTGTCAGGTGCAGCAGCCACTACCATCCCTAGAGATAGATAACCCTCAAACTTCACAGTCAACAGTCTTCATAGAGACTCTTTCTTTCAGCAGAAGTAGTTCCAATAAAATAACGCCGACAGTAAGGTCTGTGTATTAGCCAGGGGAACGGGAACATTGCCTCTTTTCAATTTCCAAATGTCATTTTTCAAATCTTTGATAGAATTCCATTCACCTTTCCATTCCATTCACCTTCCAATTGAGTTGAAGTAGCAGCAGAAATATCTAAAGCTCAAAATGTCAGGCACATGAAGCCAAAGTGATCTGCATGGCTTTCCATTTGGAGTAAATGAGGAATGGCTTTTTTTGTAATTTGGGAGAACTGACTATTGTCTGTGTCGCAGGAAATGCTAGACATCATGAAGGCCATCTACGACATGATGGGGAAATGCACGTACCCTGTCCTCAGAGAGGAGACGCCTCGTCAGCATGTAGAAGTATTCTTTCAGGCAAGTGTGTCGTTGGCAGCGCTCGCTGCACTGTAAATGTCAGTCGCCGTATAGAGGCCGCTTCTCATCTTTCCTTGTCTCCGTCTCCAACAGAAGATGGACAAGAATAAAGACGGAGTGGTAACCATCGACGAGTTTATCGACTGCTGCCAAAACGTAAGCTGGACATCCCGACACATCTCTTTACTACTGCTGGCACACTTGTCTTTTTCTCATTACGTTGTTTCTATTTGTGCGCAGGATGAAAACATCATGCGGTCGATGCACCTCTTTGAAAATGTTCTCTAACTTTTGGCTGGCTGCGGAGGCTTTGGACGAGGACATCATCTTTAGCTTGGCCCAATAACTGACATGGACTCATACTGTGTACTGCGTGCTATGCAGAATTTTGATCATAGATAAAATATTGTTCATTACTGTGGGCTGCAAGTAGAAGTAGGCAATATGGTGCGAACACTCTGGAATGAGTTGCATTGTGAAAATGTTATTGAATACAAACCTTTATATTAGATAAAAAATAAATAAAAGAGGAAAAAGGTGAAAATGAAAAAATCTTAACTTCGAGGTCTCCACCATTACTCTCTGGAGAGTCTTTCTATTCTGCAAACTGCATTAGCCTCCGACATCACACACACACACACACACACACACGGGGAAAAGAGATTTGTGTTGAAGGGGTTTTAGAGAGAATGCTTCTATCTGTGCAGCATTGACTTTTATTTACTGCCAAGTGGAATCACTGTGACTTTTTACAGCATAAAAAAACCAGAACAAAATGCCTGAGGTAACTTCACACCCCCTCTCAGTTTTTACATTCCAGACTGGCTCTCAATTCCAGAGTGTTCTTATCCCGACTTAGTTACCCATTGTGGTTGGTCTTTTTTTTTTTTTGCTCTTTCAAGCATTTAGAAACAAAAGAAAACATACCTTTTTAAAGTGTATATACTATAGATAAAGCATTAGATAAAAACTCTATGAGAAACTTTTAGACTTTGTTCAAGTTTACTTGCCAACTAGAATGAGACAACACAAGGATTGTATTGATGTCAAAGCCGGACCATAATATCAATGGTTTGTCTACAGAAGCACACAGGTAGCTCCGTTTCCCACGAGTATAGAAGAAGATGACGCTATCTTTTATCATAAGATCAATGCTGCTTTCGGTGGATGTTCATTTTACTGTATGTATATTTCCTGTAAAGTAAACCATCTATCAATATGTTTTTTTGTTTTTTTTGAAGCACTGTTTAGGAGTTTACACTGAGAGCAGTGTTTGAGGTTATTTATATGGTATTATGGTCATTGTACAAAAGATTGGTTGTACAGTATTAAATGAAAGTTCTTTAGATTTGTTCATATAATTCCCTGTTTTAACCAGAAAGGGCAGTGGGACGCTGTAACTTTGGATTCTACACTCTCTCTGGGGGTTGTCGGCTAACACGCTTTCTGCAGTTTTCCTCCTCCTCCTCGTCCAGCTGCCCTCACCCATTCAGCCTGATCGGTTCCTGCTGCCTGTGATTAAAGCCTTGCTTGGCCCCAATTGTGAGCAAACACAAGGCATGCTGGGTACTCTCACTAACTGACTTCCTGTTGCTCGTTGGAAACTACTGGAGAAGTGTCTGGACACTACGTGCGTTACTGAGTGTTCCAATCTGACTTTTTCTTCTTCTTTTCACAATGATTGGATATTGGATACAGGAAGTAGCCATCAAACAGCGGAATTGTGATGTACACTTCAGAACTGGTTGTTTGGGGAATTCGTTGACAACTGATCATGTTGTTTTTCATTTAAAGGGTTCATACAGTACTTTCCTAAACTGTATAGTCACAAACCTAAAACAGTATCCTCAGTGAGGCACGTCGGCCATCCATTAGTTTAGTAAAGAACATGGCACATTTTTCTCAATTGTTTTCTTTTTACTCATGTTATTGGAGATAATGTGTATATTTCCATCCAGAAAATGCCATTTCTTCCTGTGATTTGTGTTTGTTTGCCTTACCGTTTGTAAAAAATGTGATATGTTTTTTGGTTGGCAACTCCATTTTTATTCTCAGAAATATAATTCTGAAAAGAAACTGGTTAAATGGAGGGAAAACATAGTTTGCAACATTACCCACTTCTGAATATATCTACAATGTATCCCAGTGGCTGTTCTTTCTGATAACAATATAACATTTCTACACTTCTTCTGTAAATCATATCCAAAGTCAGTTATCTCTGACAAAAGTGAAAAAAATAAACTATACACCTTAAACTTTCAAATGTGTGTTAAATTACTTAATACACTTAAGTAACACAATTTAAATCTGTAGAATATTGGACATTTGCACACGGTTATCAGGATCACTTGCATTCTCAAAATTTTCCTCAGAATTCCAAAGCTTTTTTTTGCAGACTTAAAAAAACTAAAATAATTTAAAGTCAGAATTTTAAGACCTCTCCACCACTAGCAGAAAAACTAGATTTTGTAGATTTTCATTCAGGAGCTGTAAAATAAAATATATACATATATATTAAAACATTTTATTCTGTCTGTAATTTTGGAGCGTAAATACATTTCAATTCAGAACAATTACAGTTCTAGCTTTGCAAGTGTTACATGAGATTTATTGTAATATCTTATGGTGCATGCTTTATAACCACAATTAACAGACCGCTTTGTGGATCAAAAAGCATATTATTCTGAATCGGCTCTGACCGATGAACAATCATGTGACGCCCCCTCATGGTGGCAAGAGGATAACACACACTGGGACAAAAATACTATTTGCCAACAGGAGTAAATCTCATGAAATAAGAAACAAAATGAATTTTGTTTGATATGTATATATTGCTTTTAGAGTTCATTTTGGACTTGTTTTTTTTTTGATATAGTAAACTATCCAAAATTGAATCTTGGATACTGTACAGTAGATTTAATGACAAAGGTGACCACCGATCAGCAGACTGAATGTCCACATTTTGCTAAGGGTTACTTATGTACAGTTCTGGCTCGCAAGGACATTTGTCAATTACATTTTACATTGAATATATTTTCTTCGAAAACAACGTATATGTATGAGGTTTCTCTGTGTTGAATAGTTACACTAATATATTCACACTTCGAGATACATTCTTTGATGAATTTTCTGCACTGTACGAAGGCTAAAAGAATAGAGCAACAATAGTTATGTCAAGAATTTAATTCAGACAAAATTTGTTAAGGGTTTGGAATAAAATATACATGGCACACAACGACCGTGAATGTCCATAAATCAACTCAAAAAACAACCGTCTATCTTTCCACTTCAATTGATATCACTTATTAAATATTAAGGTACTATAATTACCTGAGATAAGTTTGCATACAAACCAAAACGACTGAAATAGACCTCTAGGATATATACTTTAACATGTTTCTAAAACTATCATATGAACTTAAGGCAAATGGTCATATTTTGCAAACATAGGTTGTGTATTTCATGTACAAAAAGACTTTTTGTAGGCCACACATAGACAAAATGTATCAAATGCATACATGAATTACACAGAGGCAATTACCTCTATAAAGACCAGCAATGCAATGCAATGCAGTATGATCCCATTGCTGTACTCAAGACTGAAATACTACATATTAGACAATTTGGCAGATTATAATTAATAAGATTTTACTGAATTTGGCTTCTTTAACACTAAAAAGTAACTGATGGTTTTATTGTCCTGCACAAGTCAGATTTGTCAGTTGGCACCTTTTTATTTCTGTTATAATATGGCATTGTTGGAGGTGGCTGAAAGTGTCTATCAAAACAAATCCCAACAAGAACAGATCATTATTATTTTTCACGTTAGATTGTTGTATGACATTTGTAGGGAAAAGCTTGATATTTGGTCCCTAACCTTCCCTTTGATGCCTCTCAGAACCGTTAGCGATCCATTCCCTTAATCCCCTCTTTTTTTAATTCCAATTCTGACTCGTGCAGTGTAGGAAGAGTGTGTCGTTTGCCATGAGGACACAGGAGTTTGTCCTTATGTAGAGCAACAGCTGTGTTCATTTCATTGTAATCTCAGAATACCAAAACATAACGTTTCTTTGCGTCACTGCACGCTGTGAAGATCAAGTTTCTGCTATACATGGTCAAAGAATTTGATTTTTTTTGTGGTTGTTGGTGGGCGCATTTTGTGAATCCAATGTTTTGAATCACTCATGGTGTAACGACAGGAATCCTTTTCAGTCCTGGCAACAGCGGCATTGTTTCCGCTAAATTATGAAAAACCCGGTACTGTGGATACACTACTTGCGTGTAGGTTTATTTTAATACATTTTCCACTGGACAGCAGAAGTGTGTACAAACGTAGAACCCTTTTATAAGTCATTTAAATATTGTAAAATGTATGTGTGCGTTAATTGTGAAAAAAGAAATTAAGGTTTAATGAGTTACTGAGACTCCATACATATTCAGTTTGTATGGGAGAAAGTTGTGTATAACAAAGACTGGCTAACTTTACTGAATTTTAAAGTGAACATCTACAGTATTGACCACAAATAACCCCTTGTTTTGATTCTGTAAACCTAAAAAATAAAACGCAAAACTCAGTTGACTGCACTGTGGAGATATATGATCTATTGCTTATGCTCATAGGCGTTATACCATAATGCATTTCAACCTTAGACACTGATGTCATTCCAGTCTCTGCAGTCCATCACACAAAGTATCTGTGCAGAAAATGCTGGATGTGTTGTTCATGTTGTTCTTGGAAGTTCCTCAAGGGACAAGTGGTTATTTGAAGATCATACTGTGTGTACACTAACATGTGACAAAAGCCTTGTTGGAAAGGCAGCTTTTGACTCTCAAGAATAAATCTCAAAAGGCTCTCCCTGGTTCCTGGTTTCCTTCTCTGTCTTTGTAAAACACTTAAACAGTTTCTTTCTGTGGACCGTCCTTAAGATTTAAATGGAGCCAACTGAGACTGACCCTGTGTGGTCCATTAGATGGCGTGCTTCTCCCAGGCCAGTCAGGAAAGAGATACACTGGGGCCGAGTGTTCGGGGGGGCTAAGTGAGCAGCTGCCTGATTTCTCGATGAACGTAGCAAAGGAAGTCCATGTAGGAAGCTCCGCCGTGCAGGCCTTTATCCTCCACCAGGAACTGACGGAACAACATCTCTGGTTTGTCCTTCTGCCTCACGATTTGGAGCTGAGAAGGACAGGGTTGGGGTGGGGGGTACATTAGCCTTTGTACAGATACATTGTTGACATGTGACTAAGGGTTGTTCAGATTGTACGTGTAACATGTTTAATATTAAATGAGGCTGTTGAAGCAGTTGTAGGGAAAGTGTTTACCGTACTTACTAAATCCAGGGAAGCAGAGTTAATTTAAAGCTGCACAGGCAGTTAGCGTCCATTTTTTTTTAGAAAATGCTTGTTTGTTTTTTTCAAACAAAGCTTTTGGGGAGCGTGTGGCTGCTCTGGGTATCTTACCTTCATTGAGTTCGATCTTTTTTCAATCAGGCCACTGATGATGGATCGGACCTTGTTTGACAATGGGTTGTCCAGTTCTGGCAGCGCGCACTGAAAAAAAACAATTAGAAGGTTGGTTGAGTCTATAATAAGGTTTAATAAGTCAACTATTGATTTGGGGATGGGAAGCAAACAGCTAATTGATACTTTTAATGTTTTGTTTTTTTAAAGATTATTTTTGGGGCTTTTCTGCCTTTAATTTTTGACAAGACAGTTAGGTGAGAAAGACACACAGGAACTCGCTCACAGCTCAGATTCAAACCCTGGACCTCTGCATCGAGGCATAACCCTTTCAGCACGTGTGCGCCTGCTCTACCGCTGAATCAACTGGCCACAACATACTTCATGTTTGCTCTGCTTCCTTCTCCTTAGTACCAGTACCTCATGTTGGTGCTCTGCCTTAAAAATAAATGTCCATCTTTAAACTTTGTGTATTTTTTTAATTACAGCACTGTTGACTCAGTTTAGCTCATTTTAAAGGTTCAACTTGTTGAGTTGATCTACGAGTTGGATGTATCAATTGATTGATTTTGGATCAAATCGAGACACCAAAGAGGTGAGAAAATGTCTTATCTAATATCTCTAAAAACATGTTTATTTGCTTTATTAATATGTTGAGGTGATATTAAATGAATTCTGACCATGTTTCCTTGCAGGTGGGCGAGGGAGGGCAGGTTAAAGATGTTCTGGATGAGGTCTGGAGGGCTCGCCTG
>NC_045751.1:1714624-1752765 GCF_008692095.1 Etheostoma spectabile
GCCCAGCCACAGGAACATGGAGTGGCCGTTCTCCAGCAAGAACATGCCAGAGTCTGTGAGACGCTCCTCCGAGCAGCGCACCGGAACAGGCAGAGCCTCGCTGTTGACGTCCATGTTGTGCTAAGAAAAAAACATTTGTAAGATTACAACATTGTCTGGGATTAGATAAATACACACATTCCTTCTATACGCATAATGTACAAAATATTAGCCAAGATTGGAGTTTGTCCCGTACCAGTGGGGTAAGACGTGGGTAGAGCAGCAGCTGTGTCTCCTCCACCCCCATGCCCATGATGGCCAGCCTTTGATGGGCTCTGTCATCAGTTGACAGCTCGGTGCTGCCGACTAAGGGAGCAGTTTTCATAAGGCTGTTTATGTAGACCGGGAACACCTTCATGGCATCTGGCAGGATCAGCTACAGGACACATGGACACAGGCATTAAATCATTTCTGAGAGATGGATGTACTTTAGTTACAGTCACGCAATATATTGTATTACATATGCTATCTACATCTAGGAGTTCTTTGTATCAAAGCCTAAATGCAACCCTTTTGATTCCCGGCGCTGTCCTACACCGACCTGGCTGGCAGCAGAGGGGCTGGCACAGTTCTTCCTGTAACAGGCCAGCATGTGGGCTGTCTGGTTGACCAGGATCTCCCTCACATTCTTTAGAGGCTGGTTCAATATGGCACGGCAAGCTGAGTGGGCATGAGAAAAGGTTGGTCAAAAACAAGAGAGAGGGGGAGAGGAACAGACGGGCCTAACTTTCAGCAAAGGATAAGGTGGGGAGTGAACCACAAAGGATGACTGATGACAAAAATCAGGCAGGGGGACGAGAGAGCGCACAAGGGAGCTGAAGAGTAGTCGGACCAATGAAGAAGGCAACTGAAGGTCAGTAATACAGCTGTAATTAAGGCTCACTATGTGAAGATTACAGAAAGGCTCAGTGTCATCTGTACTTTATGTGAAACATGTGGTCCTCAATCCTCCTTATTTTACTCATAACTCTGAGTATTAGTAGATTCTCCAGTGATGCGTGGGGTAAATTCAACAAAGGTCAGGATGATACTGCAGTTCATCAGCAGGGTACGTGATGGAATGACTCCCTAGTGCAATAATGGACTGCTCATAGATCATGGGAGGAAAACTACATTTTTGGTTTTGCATTTGGCTGTAAGTGCAAACTTTAAACCTAAGTGTGGCTGAGATCTTGGACAGTTAGGCCTACCTGATTTGGAGAAAAAGTTGATGAGTGAGTCGGTCTCACAGCTCTTGTACAGCTCCGACAACTGCAAGCTGCAGTTCAGACTGAGGTTGTGGATGCGGAGACGTCGCTGTCCATTGATGGTGGTGTACAGCAAGGCACACTGGGAAACAGAATCCAAACATAAGTTAGAACCAACATCAGGGGTTTAGCTCCTGACAAAACAGCATACATGGAGATTTTTTTACCTTACACAAGGCAAAAAAGGCCCATACCTGCATGAGTGCCCCTGTCTCCTCACTGAGCGTGTCGTCGTGCTTGAACTCTACGGTTATAGCCTTGTCACAGTCCACAGCTGCCATCTCTACATCTGTGGTGTTGTTCATATGGATGGCACCAAAGAACTCGGTGGCTCTGAAACCTGACAGACGGACATACACAGAAGTGAATATTACTGGGTAACTCCTTGTGATACATCAGTACATACCAAATGCAAAAGCTTTCCTCACCTGTACTTGTACGAACGCGCATGATGGCATCAAATCCAATGTTCTTCCGCACGTCTTTTCTCAGGTCTCTCAGAAAATGCTCCCCATCAGTCTCCACCTGACGACATCCGAGTGCATTGGGTCAGCAGCAAATATTGTATGTGTATAAGCTTTAACCAGAAGATGGCAGTATTGTCTCAATCTGGTCCCACACCAATGACAGTCTCATGTGGCAAGTCATTTTGCCTGATACCATGATTTACTGAAATGTCTGTTTAGGCCAAAGTTAACAATAAATAGAATGTTTGTACCACACTAAATTAGATTATTTTTTAATAAGTAAAACATACTTTACTGTTGTGTGTCACATGCCTACATTGTGCTGTTATATTAAACTTGTTTATTATAGATTTTGTCCATGTGTTTTAAAATGCATTGTACTGCCTGTGTGTGTGTGTGTGTGTGTGTGTGTGTGTGTGTGTGTGTGTGTGATTTCCTAAGCTGGTTGCATCATTCCTATGGGATAGGTCTGTAATAGACTGCGGGTACTGTGCCAAAGTCATTATGTGGATATAACCAGCTTTTAGAAAGATTTAAATGTCTTTGCCTTCTATGCCTTCCTAGTTTAATGGTAAGAAATAAAAACACTATCGATATACTTTAGGTGTGATGCTTGCAGCATCTTTGTGTGTGTTTTCAGTTGCCTGAACATATGATTTACAATAGGTTCAGGCAACTGAAAACACACTGACCAATGTTGTACCTGGAAGTTGTTGTACTTGTAGACGGAGCCTCCAGTGTGCGAGGGCACATCAGCCATGGTTGCTATGTCCATGTACTGGTTGGGAAAGAGGAAGAGATCCACACAGCAGCCCTGTGCCACGCAGTCCTTAGACAGCTGCTCATACACTCCTTTCTGAGGCTGGAACAGAGTCTAAGGAAAACACAGAGAAATGAATTTGGATCAGTAGTAGTAGTAGTTTGGAGTTCAGAATATGCTCTACGATATAGTACGTTCACAACAACATGCTCACTTTCTCCTTTTCAGTGTTAACCAGCTTTTTGTCATCCCTGTTCTTCAGTTTGCCAGGAGCCTCAGCTGTGGGCATGGAAGAGTGGAAGATGAAGAGCTTTCCACTGCATTCTGCTGCCTGGAGGTGAGAGAATAATGAGAGAGAGAAAAATATCTCCAAAAGAAAGTCACACAAAGGTGTGAAGCATGTCCCTCGCTGACGTATTGTTTGTGGCTTAACAGTGAAACCAAGAGGTGCAAAATTCCACTTCTGAAGAGGATCACATTCTTCTAATAATAATAAACTTTATGTACAAAATTCTCCCCTGGGTAGCAAAAACAACAGATAACGACAAGATAAAGATGTAAGCAAAACCCACAATATGAACATGAACAAATAAATGAGTCACAGGCTCTTTGTTGTTGTGTAATGCCACAACTGCTTCCAATTAAAATGTGTGTGTGAACCTTTCCTTTACTCTTCGCCAAAACACTGACCTCATAGTACAGGGAAAGTTTGTGGGACTTGAAAGTAAACTCAAACATATCAGGAAGAAGAAAAAAAAGAAAAAAGAAACTTAGTTGATAGGTTGAGTTCAGAGGTCAGCGCCTGAAACTCAAAACTTCTTGTGGGATTTATCATTTGGTTTACATTTAAATTGATTAACCTTTTTATTAAAAAAACAGTTATGTGTTTTGGTTGCACTACATGTTACTGGAATCATCAGTATTGTGACAAAAAAGAATTATAAAAAAAGAAAAGAAGCCGGTGTGTTGGATTGACAAACACTGGTGCTAAGGAAATGTGGCTTGTCAAACAGGACGCTTCCATCTGTGCTACTGGCGTTTGATCTTTCACTTCCTAAAGACAAAGTCTATAGCATTGTACCACACCCCAGAGCGCCACAGGAAGTCATTCCTGCCTGTGGCCATCAAACTTTATAACTCCTCCCTCTAAGTGTCTGACACACACACACACACACACACACACACTTAGTGAGTTTGAAATTGGACAGTGTTTTCTGTTTTGTGCAATAACACCTGCTACTATTTATTTATTATTACTGTTCACCATTACAACTCCTTAATTATGTCAATACTGTATCATGAAAATTCCTATGTAAATACTGTACATATCAACACTCCTTATATTTCTTTGCTTCTATTTCTACTCTTGCAAGTGAAACAGAATTTCCCTTTGGGGATAAATAAAGTATTTCTGATTCAGCGAGGTTGCAGCAGGCCTCTCGTCTCCCGCTCCATGTTGACAGTTGCCACGCTGTGACTAACCTTGAAGGCCTCCACACCGGCCTGGATGACGGGAACAAAGACGGTTTCACTCTCGTTGGTGTCTGCAAACATATCAGGGATTTGGTCCAGGAGGCTGGAGAGGACAGGGACAGGATCATGTCACATTGTTCTCATTGCCTTGTCAATGTCTAGTTGAAATTTATCCAAGCAAAACACTCATTAATTCCCTATTCTGTTTTTCTTTAAAAACTGAAGCCATGTCAACCCTTATTGCAAACTAAACAGTTTCCCATTTAGTGACAATTTCTGTATTTAACTGAATTAAACTCCAGAGAATTCTTGAGATAAATATGCCCCCCCCCTTCTTCTTCAGCATGGGGCATCCAAGATTCTTATTATTTATATTATGTTACACTTCAACATCATTAGTATTATGGTTACTTACTTTTGGTATATTATTTAACTACATATTATTCAATTTAATTTCATGTCACTTACTTAACTTGCAATGTTTTTCGTACTATGGCCACCTCACTTTACTTTACCTTTTATATAATGCCACTTTACATTCATTCAGTACTTTTTGCACGTTGTCTGTTGTTTGTTTGTTGGTTTGCTTTTTACTGTGGAAAACTGGGAATTTCCCCATTGTGGGATGAATAAAGTATTATCTAATCTAATCCAAGATAAACGGCTATTCCACAAATGACTGAAAATGTTGTGTCTTACTTGTAGATAACAGCCCTCGAGTCCTGATAGTTGACGAGGAAGCCATCAAGCAGCGGGACAAACATCTCCGCTGTGTCCGAAACCACCATCATCTGAGGCTGGGCCAAAGCGCTCTTCACGTTGTAGAAGTGGAGGACCTTGTTGTAGGTGACAAAGCCCACCTTAATGGCAGAGCTCTCCATACCTTCCTCACTGGTGAGAGAGAGAGAGAGAGAGAGAGAACAAGCCTCAGTGAATTCCAGGATGCTTCAAGTAAGTCAGTTGAAATGTTATTGTATACATGTGTTTACAAGAAGCTGTTGTCATCATGCAGTTTTTGCTGATATCCTGCTTTCAGTTCCTTTTGTGTATTTCTACTGCCATAAGGTCCATGTTCTACATAGAGATGGACCGATACCATTTTTTTGCTTCCCGATACAGATTCTGATACCTGAACTTACGCATTAATACGTATTGTTATTAAGTATTATTATTAGGAGTACTGATCCGATACCAGTGTGTCATATATTTTATTATGTTTTAACAGATGTATACTACTATCCCTGTATGGATGTGATATGAACTTTGTTGTCGGTCTGGCTCAGCTTAAACGCTTTGTGAAACATGAAGAAACACAAACAATGAACGCCAGAGAACTTTATTTTATTATCCAGTTTGGCAGTCAGTTATAACAGAAAAACAACATAAACTACTTTAACATAGATTTTCTTTAGGGCTTTATTACGTGGTATTGGATCGGTGCATAAACTGCAGTACTTCCCGAGACCAATACTGTGTTTTAGGCAGTATCGGATGAAATACCGATACTGGTATTGTTATGGGAACATCTCTAGTTCTACAAACTACTAAAGCAAACATGTTGTTACATAAATAACATAATGCACTTAGCACTTTTGTAATGCAAAGGAAACAAAAAACCTGGTTTATCTTTGGTATGGCCAAATCTCTCAAGCACTATTTCACCAAATAAAATGTCCGTTTCCCAACCTGACAAGTATAAACATGTCTCAAGTGGTGATCCAAGGAGAGAGGAAGGAAAAAGCTGCTACAGGTTTAGAAAATCCGAGTAAATGTTGTTGGGTGAAGAAAACGACCAAACCCATTTACTTGTGAGTCATGCCTGCTATTTCATTTTTTTTTCTCTCTTGTTCTCAGTATTACAGTGAAATTGCTCCTAGATTCACACTGTCAGAAAAGAGGGTAACAATTTGTTATCCATGTCTGTATTTTCATTATAGTTTTCTGGGGAGAACAGATACACTGGTGCACTTAAAGGTTAATACAAATTTCTTTGAACCACTATATATAAATATTACTATTTATTATTCATAAAATTAAATTGCATAGTTGCCAAATTTCAGGGTTTTGCAGATGTACCTGACTGTGCAGTGACTGGAAGACTTTCTGTGTTAAGATAATGATCAGTTAGAATGAATGAATTGTGAAAGTGTAACAACTGAGCACCGTCTGTTTTCCCCTTTAATCAGTATTGTACTTTAATTAGTACTTCCCTGGAAACGTTGCAGGAAATTATTAAGAAGTTACTGACCTATAAAAACAGTGTTAACAAAAAATGTCTTTTGACTGTAAGATAAGTGCCACTAAAAGGAATAAAAACATGAAAACCTCTGACACTAACCAGAACACTGTGAATTGGGCTGTGGTGGCTGTCTTGCACCAAAACCATACATCAAAACCTTTTGCCATCATAGTCATTTAAAAGCATTATTTACAGTCATCACCATCTGCAGTTTGTAGGTCTCTCTTCTAAAATGATGCAGACACACTGAGGAACATGTAATAATAAAAAATATGGCTTAAACAATTGCGAAACCCTTTAAAGTATATGTGCCACTGGTCAACTTGGAGCCCACAGCTGTTCTATGAGCATTAGTCACAGGCGCTGTGTTGACCAGTTTATTCTGGTCTTTCTTATACCAGACAGTGATTCAAAAAATAACAGTGATGATTTAAAAAAAGATCTATGTCTACATGTCTGTAGCTTTGCAAATACTGCACAATTTCATAAACTATATAAAAATAAAGGGGTCGTAATGCTTTGATTTAGGGCCTGTAGAAACAAAAGTAAAGCTTCAAACACAGCTGAAGAGTCTTATCTGGAGTACACTTAAGTGTTTTAAGGGTGATGTCATGGCAGCAGACAAATGTTCATATATTGCTGCTGGCACTATTGAAGTGGAGCAAAGAAAATGTTTATTTTAGGAGTAACCAGGTGAAGTACATCATCCTCTCCTCTACGATATATCAAAAAATTCTGGAGTTACCAAACGCTAGTTCTGTCCTTGCCACAGAACCAGCATCTTCTGTAGGACAAAGCTTTTTGTTTTGGCTTCCATTCAGAGATGGGAGCCAGCGCTACAATGTTTTCCATTTCTGGCAGCTCTCCCTAACCGATACCCACCATTTGCAACACTTTATCCAAGAATTTTCAGCTGATGAGAACAAATATATGGCTTGGTGTTTAAGACTTGAGGGAAGTCCTTTTTTGGCAAGGCATATGTTGGATGTGAACTGTATTAGTGGACAATAGTCTCTTGCACTGGGCGCTACAAGTTGGTACTGAAGATGCATAGCACATAATGTAGCAGGTGATACATATTTCATTCCTACCTGTACTGTGTGTGTGTGTGTGTGTGTGTGTGTGTGTGTGTGTGTGTGTGTACCTGGGCAGATTCTCCAGTAGAGTCTTCAGCTCATCACATATCAGTTTGACCAGTCCACTTTTAATGTTGTTATAGGACACGTCAATCATAAAGATGTAGGCGGGAGGATTTGGAGGCTTGTTGTTCTGTGTGAGAAGAAGGCAGCAGGTGTAATAAATCAGTTGCTTTTTTAAATCTTTCCAAGCTAACATGGCTTCACAGGCATGAGGCATAAAATACATAATTTCAAAAGGAAATGAGAAAAATATTCCTTGTGTAAAACTTAAGCTCTTGAATAAACAAAATATCCCCCTTTTCAGTCCTGCATTGTGTAATTTAGATTAGAGAAATTTGTAATCCTACAATATCAACAGAGGAACAAAACCTGGGGCCTACCCTCCTTCCACCTTACTAGTTCTCAAATTCCAGAGATTTGGTTTCCGTTAGTGCTTGCACATAACTTGGAGTAGCTGTGAGGAGAACATGACAGTTATGCATTCCTAAATGGAGGGTTATGGAGTGTGTGTTAAGGGGATTGTCAGAAAGACATTGTTATGTTTCCACAGTTACAACTCATGACAAGACAATCACCTTTTGTTTAATAGCAGCTACAGAGGCTGTTTATTAGTCTTAATAAACAGAGCAAAAGTAGGCCAGTGGAGTGATTCAGCTTTGCCAGCCTACCCTGATGTTCTCAGCAGCCACGGCCTCCATGGGGATATGCACTCAAATGGTATTGCTGTCGTTCTAGTGTCTGCAAAACCACTGAGCTAAACACTGCCTGTCCTGCCTTAGGTTTTGATAATCAACTTATGATAAATAATGTAAAGTGTCCTTCAGAAGAAGCAAGTCTTTCATCTGTGCATTAAATCTGCTGTACACCAGCAAACAATCCCTACATTTAAGTGCTTGTCTCTATTGATCAACTTAATCCACTCTGCATGATGTGTATTTAATAGTAGTCAACAGATCTGAAGTAGTTGTCCTGTACCTTGCAGTACTCCATGGTGGCTACAAACTCGTAGGATCCCAGGGACAGCTCAGGCCTCTCGTACAAGTCCATCCTCCGGCCCATGTGGTCAAGATGTTGGAAATAGAAGACTGGCACTAGGGTAAGACAAATACATCCAATTGATTATAGAACGGTGCACAATGTATTAATGGTTTAAGGTTTACCTCTCCTTTTATTTAAATTAAATAACTTTTATTTTTTATTTCAAAAGTTAACGCAATGTATCTTTTTTGGCATTGTACTGTACCTTCATTGACACAGTTGCAGAAACCGCACTGGTAGCGACGCCCCCCATCGATAAACTGCATGTAGGGACACATGTAGGCCTTGCATCGATTGCAGCGGATTGGGCCTGTCTCACCATGGTTCACAACATATAGTGGAGTCTACACAAAAACACATTATAGTCAAGATTTCAACAGCTGTTCCTAAATTAAATTAGGCCCTCATTTTTTGTTTGGAATCTCTTCCGGATAACTGAAAAGATAAGGATTATGGTTTATTTCTTTTTATTGTAAAATCATTTCCTTTGACGTTTTCTCTGTTTAAGCAATGCAATATGTACTGTGCTTGGACCTTACTCTTGTGCATACTGTAGTATATGTAAATTCTGCTCAGTTTGAAGCATCAATAATTCCATGGCACCCAAATGATACACATTGCACTTTTCATGTAAGAAGAGTTGTCTTACGTGGAATATAAACACTGAGCATGAAGCTGTTTAATATACACACCACAGTACTGCTACTGAGTACCATATGCAGGCCTGCAGATGACAGAGACTGTAGTCTTACACTGTTTATTTAAGACTCCAGGCAGGCTAAATTGAAAACTTCAAATGAACTCAACTAAAATAAAACAGAAGCAAGTAGGTTTATTATTAGACTGGAGACTTCACGTTGGAGAGTGAAAGAGTTTACATTCTCTCAGTGCAGAGAACAAAACAATGCAACTAAGATATAACAAAGCAACTAAGATACAAACTTAGAGCCATGGATATAAAACACACATGTTTTATATCTGTGCTTAGAGCACTGAGTAAGTTTTACTATGTTGGTAAAGTTGTAGTGTGAATATGCTCCATGTTGCAATATAAATCTGAAAGTGCAAAATACTCCAGCTTGATTCCTACTTTCTTCACCATCGGTCTCTGTAGATCTGACATTAGCTAATTAGCTGAAAGCCAGATGAGAGAAAGCGAACATTGCCTAAAAAGGCCAATGGGACAAGGCGAGTGGTGGGGTGAAATAACTACTGCAGGATTCTTGGACCACATATGATCCAAAAGGAGGTCACTAACAGGACAACCTAACTTTTATAATACACAGAGACAACTACAAGTAGAAGTAGATTTGGTGGTTAAATATTCTACTGTCCCAAACTTTAAAAATAAAAGCATATGTACCCATCACTGTCCTACAAGTAAATGCCACAGTAGGAAATCATAAACAAAACCATGTATCTAAATTAAAGGGACTGTACTTGATATTCAGAAACAAGAGGTCTGCCTCCACATGGCTCTCACAGACCGTTCCTCAACTCCTCAAATACCGACGCTTTGTCACGCCCAACGGTGTCTGATACCAACACACAAGGCACTCACATGCACTAACATGCACAGCGAGACCGGCTACCAAAACAAAGAACACTAAATCTCTGATTACTGAATCTCTGATTACAACACACACAGAGGGAGTGGGACTTTATTCTCTGCTCAGGACAGCATTACTCTTCTATATCTTTACACAGAAAAAAAGTTTTTTACTGCTGTATTAATGTTCTGAATATCGAGTGCAGCCCCTTTAAGGCCCAAACTACCTGTAACAGCTAGATTTCAACTAGATATTTTTATTTTTTTATGTGAGACTCAAATGGAAGAATGTAACAATATCCTCCATGAGAAATGCAATAATTTAGTGTTTCTACTGTAGATATTCACATACATGTGTACTTGTAGGTTTAATTAGTCACTCTTGAGATGACAGTGGACAACATTCAACACACTGCAGAATAGAAATACTTTGGTGTGGGATGAATGTTTCCCATATAGAATTTAGGCCCACCCAAGAATTTTTTTTTGTATTGTTGAATTCTTTTTCTTCCTTTCAAAAGTCTACATGGAAATGCAAAAAGTACAGACTGATTGAACATACATGTATAAACATACAGAGTGGGAAAACAATCATGGACACAGTGCTGTATACCACTACTCAAGTGATGGATTCTTTGTGGCCAACCGCCAGAAATAAATTGTCGATCTGAATTTATCATTCCTTGCAAGAGTTGGAATCTATTCAGTCTTTCTCTCTTTTTTGGTTTATTTTAGCAGGTTATGATGTTTTGTTTATATTATTTAAACTTTTGTTTTTAGATGGGGCAACTGGCTTTAGGTCATAAGTAAAACCACAACTTACCTCATTCTTTTGCAAATTGGCAAAGGGCTTAATGATGGAAGCCAGGGGCACTTGGCACTGTTTTGCCAGATCGGCAGTGCAGGGTAGGGAGTAGGTGGTGCAGCGTATGAACCTGGGACTGGCATTGCCTGGGATTAGCAAAAAGAAGAGTCAATGATGTCGATATTATGACAGACCACATTTCTGTTACCACTCTTTGTACAGTACATCTCCTTATTTAATTTAAGATTACCAGGGACAATCAATAATTCAAATTCTCAAAGAAATGTTTACATTTTGAGCAAAAGCCTATAAATCATAAAAGTGCATACCACAAATAACACAGACAAGATTACTGAAAATGCTCAGCATGAAGAAGTACACAAGTACACATAGAACTGTAAAAAAACAAAAAAATGTTTTGATCTTCTTTCCAAAATGAAAGAAACTATAAAAATCACCTACAGTTGCTACAAATTTGCTACAAATGTTTTGAACATGGATAGAGGTATAAATGTTACTATGATGAGTTACCTTGGTCCTGTACTGTGAAGTCGGTGGTAACCAGAGGTGGAACCTGTCCTCTGACATTTGTGCTGTAGACCTTTCCCCCTTGTTTTCCTTGGTCATCCTCAATGACTTGAGTCTAAAGCAGACAAGTTATGCATTACAGTACAATCTGATTCCTTTAGATGTTGTTAGGTAGACAACATGTTACAACGGATACTTCAGATTAACTACATGGCAAACAAATAATGCCATGTTCATCAAGTTTATGTTTGCTTTTGCTTAAGTATATTCCCAAATATGAAATGTGAATACTCAGTGATTTTAACAAAAGAGAATATGCAATTAACTTTTCCAGACAGCTTTTGAAGAATTAATAAGCTGCCGTTTCAAGACAGAAAATTTGGAATGACATATGTGGTGTGTTGGTATGTGAACTTTTGAAGTCTCAGGAGGATTAGTCATCTACTCACTATGCTGGGGATAGAGTCAGGGTCTAGTTTCTTCTGAGGTGGTCCCGCCAGTCCGCCTGGTGCTCCAGGGAAGGCTCCTGGCATGCCTGGCTGTGGCCCACCCATGTTTCCCCCAAACTGACCTGTACATAAACCAGGACATACTGGCTATTAAATTATATTTATTTGCTACAGTGTATAATTATGTGCAGCAGAGATCTATTTTAAAGACTAAATGTAAGCTGTTGAGTAAGTTCTGATTTGACAGCTCCAATACTAGCAATGAAAAAACACGGTTTTGATGTTAATGAAAAGGCTAAAGCTCGATACTTCTTCTGCCAGACTATTCTGTATTACAGAACTTTTTGAACAGACAAAATAGTTATGACACAGAGCAACATCAGACACACTGCATGAAAAGATTAAACATGTTCTGTTGTGAATGTGTTTCTGTTATGGTTTAAAATACTAACTGACCCTCTGTCTGTCAAGCAGGTGATTTCTCTGACCACATGCGTACGCATCACGCATGTATCAGCATCACTACCAGTTAGTAACTGATACAATGTTATGTCAAATAAAATGTAGTATCCCTTTAAGAATACTTCTTTTGACTGGTGTGATCTCAACCTTTTTTGGTTTACAGTGTCACAGTTACCTGCTTGCTGTGGGTATCCTGGTGGACCTGGTGCTCCAGGACCAGGCTGCTGGAAACCTCCGGGGCCTGGAGCAGGTGGCCCAGGGAAGGGTCTACCCATGCCTGTCATAGGTGGGCCTGCCATTGGTTGGCCTGACATCGGTGGGCCTGTCATTGGTTGGCCTGCCAGTTGCATGTTTCCTGGGGGTGACTGTTGTGGAGACATGTGGGGGGACATGTGGGGTGACTGCGGACCTGGAGGCATCTGTGGCTGGCCCATTGCTGAAGGAGGGGGTGTTTGGAAAGGCTGCTGGACTACAGAGCTTCCTGGAGGAGGAGGGCTCTGCATGGAACCTGAGGCTACACAATTGCGGTGAAATAAAGCAATACAATCTGGTGAGTACATACTTGCTGTCTTTTTCTAATCCCTGTCTCATCCTGACTACTGAAATACTATAATCAATAAAGCTGCTCAATTTTGTTTGATATTATTTATGTATGTCACTCGCTGCTGTATGATCTGTAGCAAGAATTAATCAGTAAATCGCAGACTAACCATAGTTGCCGAAGTTCATTGCACTCATCTGATTGGTGAGCTGCTGCGTTGGAGGCGGGGCTGGAGAGGCCATGCTGTTGTATTGGGACTGTAGAGGTTGTCCATAAGAAGCAGAAACAGCTGGTGGAGCAGGATATCTGAGGAATATAAGAACACTTATTAATATACAGCAGGTGCATTGTCACCACATGATGCTCAGTATACTAAAAAGCTTTTTTTTTAACTTGCAGTATACTCTGGCATTTTGCTAACATTGTCTGAATAGATTTGTTGCTTCTAATCTTTGCAGATAAAAAACAAACATTATTTACTTGGGCAACCACAAAGTTTAACAATGAATTGCTAAGAAAAAAATAGTGGTCAATAGTGGTATTCATCTATTTCAACTGCAATACTGCACATTCTTACTCTACTTTTGTTGATTTCAGAGAGAAAATCTGAGATGCAAAACAGTGTTTTCACTGTTTAGTGAAAATTGTTACCTTTGATGATGTGCACCATTCTGATGGCCATTTGGATTGTACTGACCAGACCCTGGGGGTGGAGGCATACCGGCAGCAGAGGAAACTGGTGATTTCATCATACCTGCAGTGAGTAACAGACAGTATATGTGTACAGTATATGTGTATGGTCATCACTGTATCAGAGGTAAATTCATTCTAGATCAAAATCTTTAATACAGTATGCTTGTGCCGCTGGTTGCTACAATTGATCTAATTCAAGAATGGATGAGGTGATCATGCTAGCATGTAAGATTGGACTAAATGAAAGTCTAAATACCATGCATGTTATATGGGAAACAATCCAAATACAAGAGTAGAAGTTCTTTACCTGTTGGTGGAGCAGTGAATGCCTGGGGCGGTCCCCCATAGTGCCCATAGAAGGGCTGTGCAGGACCAGTTCCAAATCCACCTTGGTAGCCCCCCATCCCTGGCTGGGCTTGGGAGTATGGGGGTGCAGCAACATAACCCTGTTGACTCATTTTGACCAAAGGTATGTTACTGTCTTCTCATCCCCGGATTAATGAGTCTTGACAACCTGTTAAGTTGAAACAAGGAAATTTTAAGTTTGCATACATTTAGTGTTTCCACCTATTCTTGACAAATACAAGAAATTTCGTTGTAAATGTAAACAAATAAGAATCGAAAACTTCCTGGGGGCAACCTCCCAATATCTGGACAGTTTGCTTCCACCCTATTGAATCTAAGCCTATTTCTCTTTTACAGCATTTTAAAAAGCCACACCAACAATAACTGATATTTGACCTCATGGAATCATCCACACTCGTGTAACTTAACATGGACTTTTGACATTGCTTTTTGAGAGATAAGGAGCCTTGCCTTGCTAATATTATCTTCAAGTGACGTTACTTGTTCCTTTCTGTACTGTCAGAGCTACTAACTCGCATATTTTGCACAATTCCGGAAATATAAATATTCATATATGCCGGCGGTAAAAGGCCATTTAAAGAACACTTGCAGTCAACTGCACCTTTCCACAATAAAAGTTAAAAAAGCCATGGGCCTGTAGACCTTTTCAGGGTGTCAACAAGTTGAACTTTGGCACAGCTGGGTCAACAAAAAAAATAACAGCTGCGTACTGACATCGCCACGAAAACTCTTTATTCCTACATAATTAATCGATATAACACATTGGAGCCGAACATAAAGCATAAAGAACAACAAAATGACCGTGGTTAATTGTTCAGTTCAATAGTTACCGTGTCTGCCACTTCCGAGAATTGCCACGTCAAAGACCCGAGCATCCCTACATTCCTCCAATTCGCATCCAGTTGAACGGACACACACTTTGTCCTCTGTGTAGTACGTTAGTACCACTGACTATAACATGCAACACCTTATCGAAAGAGCGCATTAACCTGACAGCACAGCACCTCGTCCAGTGATGATTAGCTACATATTGATAGAAAACATCTTGCTAGCTACGCGGAAATTACTATAAAGTTTTTCTTTGCACTAGAAGCGCATTCATTTTGAACATTTAAATACCTTGAAATAAAGGATTATCGAGATAGAATTACACATGTGTATGGACTACATGTGTAAGTATTGTCGTGATAGTGTTTACCTGAATAGTAGGCAGAGTCCTCTTTACTGTATATTGCCCTCAGTGGAAGCAGAGTGCCACGTCAAACTCTACCAACGCGCCGGTCGCTACGTTGGTAACGCAACGAAATCCACAAACTACAAAGAGGAAAAGACTCGAAGTTTCCGGTTTTAAATTTCAAAATAAAATATATAGCTAATTAAGAATAAACGTTCTTATACGACATTAAAGACGGAAACATACTTTTCGTTTCTTAAACTTAGTTTTTTACAGGTTAGTAAAACAATTTGGACGTTCTGTAAAACGAAATGTTTTTCAAACGTTCCGTTTTTCTTTTATATTGAAAAGTAAACCGTTGAACTTCTGGCTTTGGTCGATGTGTTTTCAGGAGTCGGCGTGTCTAGTGGTGTACGCATGCGTGAAAGAGAGGGACCCCATACACGTCAGCACCAGCTTTATACAGTCCATGGTCAGCACACTGGATGCATGCGTTCATCATCATCTGAACACGGAGAACAGCTGAATAAAAAGTACACCCTAGCGAGACTAAATTTTAACATATAGATGATTACAACTAAAGAATATAATTTTAATTTTCGTAAATGTATTAATTAAGCAAATGATGGATCAAAACATAAAAAGAATCAGAAATCACAAACGGTTTATTGTCTGGCTTGCTCATGCAAGGGATTTGACACGGTGATGATTTCGTGAATAACAGTGAACACTGCAAAAGTAGTAAATAAAATAAGAACAATTACGATAGAACATCATATAATGGTGTAACGTGTTTTATGTCTGTCACAAATTGTGGAGTAATTTACATTCTATTAACACAAAAAATACAGTGTTGTTTTTTTAAGTCTATGATAGGCTACACTCATATTTGTGGCAGTCTTTGATTAGATCAGCCCATAGTGCAAGGAAATACAAGATATGAAGAGTTAAAGAAATTATCTTAGGGGGTGGTTGCATGGTCAAGACCCCAGATTTCTTAAATCGTACGGCCCTGATGAGGTAAAGGCACTACAGAAACTAACGAGGCAGAATTATAGGCCTACAGGTAAAACACTTAGATAATGGAGATAATAAACCATTTTTTGGTGCAAGAGCCCGAAAATAGGATGGGATATTGCCCAATTGGGCTGAAGAATAATACAATATATAAAGTTTTACGTTGGTGTAAGAGGGAATTGAACACTATGTCTGTCTGTGATATCATTTGAAATATTTTTATCAAAATGTATAGCTATTTTCCGCAGACGTTGGATGACATTTAGTTCTTTTAGTATCACGTAGCAGTTTTTTTAGGACGCCAAATTCAAATCCAGAGCTCATCCTGATAAACCACCAGTTGCACGCAGCGCCTGCAGGCGGGTCCGTGCGCCATGACGTTTCTTGAGCGGGCTGGACTCAGGGGGTGATGGGGATTATACAGCGGTGTGGTGGAGGTGGTTGTTGTAAAGTGCTGCTGGTCCGGTTGACAGCTCAATGATCGCGCTGTGGAGGTTTGGCTAAGGATCTGTGCGCAGCATGGGCACCGGGGATTACATCTGCGCTACGCTGCGTGGTGGGGCACCCTGGGGATTCACCCTAAGAGAGGGGGAGGGGGACACCTACAGACCTTTCTTAGTTTCCCAGGTATTTACATTTACCTATTTATTTGTCTGTCTGTAAGGTGTTCAATACATTGTAAACATTAAAATAGTTAATTGAGATAGCAGTTGAAAAGTCTGGGATCCTTGGGTCCCTATTGCAAAGATGAACAAAATGTATAGGGAGGATCCTCTAAATCCCCTTGTTTGGATAACAACTACATATATGGAATCTGTTTTAATTGAGTTGTGTTGAGTTCAGTGTGAAAAAAAAAGTTGAAACCCTGGTGGGAGAGAATTCTTTCGCTGCATTTTTGTGTGCGTTGGCTGTGTTTTGGTGCAAGACTCCTCGGGACCCTTATATGGTCAAGGCCAAGAGAGAGTGTGAAGCCTAGGGCAGTGTGATCTGTTATCACTCACACAGAGTTCAGCATGAAAACAAAGCATTATTCAGATGAATAGCCGACCTGAAAAGTGGAGAATATGTGCGTTATGCCAATGCAAACAAACAAAAAAAGTCAGCTAAAACTAAGCAGATGTCACTTTAAAAAAAACATTCAAATTGGCCTAGTTGTAAGATAGGAGGTTAGGCAAATTGTAGGTTATTCTATAACTAAATTGGCCTCATGGTGTTTGGTTAGCCTGATAGTGTGATGATAAATGATATAGGTAACAGCAGAGAATGTCATCCTCCCTCTGATGATGCCACTTTTGATCCAGACATTCCATTACATATTCTAAGGACATGCCATGGCATTTTAAGGCAGTAGATGGATGCTATTGTTGATGGCATTAGGCTATTATTTGCATGTCAGTGCTTCATATGTTTAACCATCTGTCACAGCTTATTTCTTGCAATGTGCAACTGTTTATAACTTTAACATACAATTCAGTTCTGTAACTCGTCATCTGGGATGACATGATCACACATTTCGCTCCTCATGAAACACTGTTAATTCCTATATGCCTAAGTATATTCATTCATTTCATATACTGAAGGTTTTTTCTAGACAATAGTATCTTCCATGTTATATTTATTCTATGCATAATTTATTGTATGAGTGTGGATCATCAATTAAACTCCAAATAGATAGGGTTACATTCAGAAGTTTTATTGGACCTTGCTCTAATAAAAATGTCAGATCAATTAAAATGTCACAAACAAAAATGTCAAAGTAATGCAGAAAAACAGACAGCTGATTCAAGATTTCTTTCAGATATTTTGCTTTGATGCAAATGGACGGTAGAGGAAAAGCCAGGTGTTTTTACTTTGGAGAGCTGCTGAGACTCTATATATGGTATAACAGCAACAAGTGTTTAAGCTGCACTGGTCCCTCATGGACTTGTCGTCGATGCAGTGAACATGTAAATGTTTTTCTTAAGCTGCATTCCTGTAACATCAAAGCTCCGTCAGGAGAGAGCACACTGGAAGAATCAACAGCTCATTCTAATAACAGATGCTTAACACATTTTAAACAATCAAAGCCACAATTCTGATGTTCTTTTGTGACTTTTTGTGATATATCTTATGAATACATGTAGTATTTCCACATTTGCTGGCATGAAATAGTACCTTCTAATTGAGTGAATACGCTTCAACTGAAGCTTCAAAATGGCTCATAAACATCTGGTTAGTTGATTTTAAGTGACTGAAAAAGACATTATTATCATTGTTGCTGGCATTTAGTGAGTGGCTTTTATCAGACTCACAGCATTTAATAAATGGTCATTGTTATATGATAAAACGTATTGAAATATAGAAACAAAAGGACATAAAGACAAAATCCGCAGGCTGCGGACAACTTCAAGATACAATCAAAATCGTCACACAAACTCCACTAGAATTTGTACACACAAAATTACCAGCAACGGTGAGGTTGAGTTCTCAAAAAAGCAATGGAAGTCGCTGTCTTATTCCCCATATTGGGGAATGCCCCCTACTTCTAATGTTTCATCTTCTCTTGAAAACTTGTCTTATTTTACAGTTAAAGGGGTGTTTAGATACTCTAGCTTCAAAAAGTTGTTTAAATACATTGCATTTAAGTGTTGGCTTATTAAAGTGAAATAGCTACATGATGCTTATGTCTTAGTGTAGGGCATCTGGGGGATTTAGTCCACCTCATCTGGAAGGCATAAATCTAATTATACCTCCAAACTTCTCTAGTGGGAAGGACAGAGAGCCAAGTCTGTTAGTTAAAAGTCAAAAAAGCAAACATACCAAGATCATGACAAGTACCCTTTTAGGCTCCTCTGTGTCTGATAAAATGGGTGTTTTTCAGAGCTTCTGTTGAATGTAGTGAAAACTGTGTTTTGTTTCCTGGGAGAAAGTGATTGTTCAGAGTACTGACAGGCAGTACATTGGAAGGGCACGGGGTATCCACTCTTAAAAGTTTCTTTCCATATAAGGGAGGCAGTATTTTTCTTCGTCTTTGGAGTCCTGGTCTGAGTACAAAATGGATGAGGTCACTTTATTTTTTAAAGCTACAGAAACTGCATAATACAAGATTTTACAAGTTGTGACCCACAAATACACCAACACACTTGAGAAAAACATGGAACAATTTCCATCTGATCTATGGTAACATTGTAATGCTTGTTTTGAATGCCGTAGTGAAGTAAAAGTGAAAACTTAGATTAAATATGTAACAGAATTTCCCCCCAAATAATGCTTAAATCCTACCAACCTGAACAGGACATTTTGGCCTCCTAATTACTAAGGTATGCCATCTTGGTATGTGGAATGTCAACATCCATCAGATAAGTTATGGAACACTGAATGACAAAGCAAATATAATCTTAATGCAAGTTTGAGACGTGTCAGAATCTAAACTAATGGGAACTATTCACAATGTCATCCCTGTTCCATTTCATTAGATTTTTATAACTTGTAATAAAAGTCCTCTTCCTCTGCGTGGGTTATCTTGCCCTGTACAGAGCAAAGGGGGCTCTTGTTTACTGATTTGTCAGTCCTAATAGTGCACCGTAGGAATCTTATTAGGTTGCCAAGTAATCAGCGAAATGCCATTGTTTCATTCATTCAGTGCTGTTTTTCCAGAGTAAACAAAGTGCTTCACTACTCTTTACTTTACTGGAGTTTTTGGGCATTGTGTTTTTCAGCAAAACATCCACATCCTATAGTCTTGGGAGAAATCAGTGATCTTAGATTATGACTGTTGTTGTTTTTCCCCTTTCCTATTTC
Organism: Etheostoma spectabile; assembly: GCF_008692095.1. Classification (NCBI taxonomy): domain Eukaryota; kingdom Metazoa; phylum Chordata; class Actinopteri; order Perciformes; family Percidae; genus Etheostoma; species Etheostoma spectabile. The sequence continues at coordinate 1,734,391 of NC_045751.1, forward strand.
ACATAATCTAAACAAATTAAGACCAATCCTCCAACTGCTTTATATTTGGATGATATAGTTGTGAGTTGCAGTGTTTCTGGCTCTGAATGCTCTTTGCCAATGGCAGCCAAAGAGAAGCTCAGCTGGACTTACATGTGACTGACCATCAGCTTTGTTTTTTTTAGTTTTATGATAAAGCATCTTCCAACTAAACCAAAAGGATTTTTGTGATATATTTATAGCCATGTAGGAACACTCCCTGAGTTTATCTGAAAAACACTGTTTTCTCTTGACAATGACAGAAGTTAATGTTGCAGAATTTACCTATACATTTACTTTGATCCCCTGGTAAGTTTATCAATGTAAACATCTGTGTGTTTTTTAGTTATTAATGAATCATTACTTGTAATATTATTGATAATTTATTATCAATATCGTTGACATATCTATGTATAAGCTGTCTTGTCTCAAATTTTTGCAAAGAATAAATAAAGAGAACTGGAACTCTTGCATTAGCACTATCAATATCAACAATATCATTCAGCAAAATACAATGCAATGTGTTTGCAATAAGTGGGAAATTGTTGGCAGGGGAAGTAACTACATCTGGCATAATATACCACTTATGAGAATAAGGTTTTGTGTACCTCACCCCTGATAAATTAGTGCAATAAACTAAACTCTCCAGTCCACAAACTGCTTCTACACCTCTCCTGTTAGAAGAACAGACAGGTAAAAAAGACATTAAATGTAACTATCCCCCACATGTTGTGAGTGCTACCTGTAAAGCAGCTGGAAAATATTTTCCTCAAATGTAAAAACATAATTGTTTTAAGCTGTGAAGGGCAGGAACTGCCAAGAGCTATGTGGACACATTATGCAGTCCTGTATTTCCTGTGATTTTCTCTTGTGTTGAAGCCTATTAAATAGATAATTTGAAAATGGGCAACCTAGAATCACACAGACGTATAATGCGTAATTGTGGCCCCACATGATGTCAGTAGTAAATTCTGCTGATCAGGGCAATGGTATTTTTGGAAAGCACTTTATTTGGAAAAACCTGGCCAACAACATGTGAGACACTAGGTGTATCTGCCTCTTTTGAACATTGCCTGACTGCTCTTTGTGTTGCGAGGAGAGACAACAACAAATGTTTCCCCTCCTTTTTTGGAGCACGAGTGGTTGCTGTGGCCTTCTTCCAGAAAAACCATCCTCCCTGTAATGAGGTGTCCCATGCACAGGCACACCGGCTACCTTATAGGGCCTGCTTGCACATGGTTTACTCTTAAAAACTCAGGGATGGAGTCAGAGGGGGTTTTATCTGAAAGTTACCAGCTCTATAAAGTCATTCATAAATATTTTTTGTATGTTTAACAAAGTAGGCTTATTTTATTGCCTCAGACTTATGTGTTTAAGGTTATAGAAAGCAAAGCATGGGCAGGTAAGGTAGTGCTCCTTGTATGTACTGTATATAAATATATAATATATATATACACAAGGAGCACTACCATATACCATATACAAACTGTTTTTGCATCTGCCTTTGAAATACAAATAATGAAACAAAAGTCATCAAGCAAACAAAGGTATGCCAGACAGATGATGAACTGTTTTATTGAGATTGGTTTTAATATGGTTCTGGTTCTGGCATATCTGGTAAATCTATGCTCTACATTTGGTGCACAAAATAATTTTGTGTTTTTGGACTTACACTAAAGTCTTTCCCCATGCTTATCGTGTAAATGTTGACACAGGGATTCTCTTCCAGCGGTAAAAGATGTGTGTGCGTGCATCACCATCTAGTGACAAGAGGGTTTAACTGCAAGTATCTCGAATTGGATACATGTACACTGAGATAATTGTGTGTTTGGTGTGTTATCCTCATGTATTCAACATTCTACATTTTTTTACACTTTACATTTATGACTGTAACATATGAAAATCATCCTGCAATGCATTTGCAAAGTACCTTAACATAATTGCTAAGAGTATATCCTTTATTGCATGGTACTGAAGTAATGATTTACCACTCTGGCTGTATAAGTGGCCTTTTGTGCAAAATATATGGAGTATTTGTCCTTATTATGAACACCTCCATATTAATGAATCATTTTATAGGCCTCATAAACCAATTGCAAGGAAATTAAACAATCAGTCATTAGTTTAACTGTATCAAGAGGTGCCCTTTAAATGGATCTGCGAAGAGCTGGCCACAGCAATACTATGCAGCTGCATTATGTATTATGAGCTTAGTAGCCACTCACACTTGGGGCATCCTCTCTGCACAGCTGGTCAAGTTCTGAAGGAGTACATTTGTGTTTTGGGGGGGCACTGTCAGCTGAGGTTACTGGTACCTAATGGGGATGTTCTGATGCTGTTAGTGAAGTTTACCTAAGCTGATAACGGGCACTGACCTGGTATGTGAAATGTCTGTTTTTCTAGTTTTTTGTCCCCTAACTAAGGTCTTCCACAGGTAGAACAAGGTGGTCGTGCCTTCCTAGCTGGAGTGCGAGAAGGTGACGAGGTGGTGTCACTCAACGGAGAGCCATGTGCATATCTCACCCTTTCACGAGCCTTTGCACTCATTGACACATCGATCGACTGTCTGCAGCTGCTTGTCAAAAGGTAGGGCCACATAACAGCCGTTAAATTAATGACAGCAAAGTGGTACATTCAGAAACACAACTGGATCTGTGTGTCACGACAACGGAGCCATGCAGCACTGTAGGTCCTTGATGTTCACAACAGCCATGCAACATGTTTATTGCAGCACTGTATTAGCATTTAGATGGTATGTTGTTTTATGACCTGTGCCCTTTTGCATTGCTCAGTGAACCACTGACTGTCTGTGTGTATATGTGCATTTATGTCTGTGGGAATTGACGAGTTAATGTGTGCCAGTCATGCGGACCTTCCAACTAGCTTGGCCAAGGTGTTACAGATTTGTGTGTGTGCTTGACATGCAGCTGCTCAGCCATTACTCAGTGGCTATTGCCAGTGTGTTTATCAAAGTGACATGTTCTTAAATATTGATGCCCTTATGTGCCCACATTTAAACGGCAGAGTGATATACAGTTAAAGTTTTATCTAGTTCAAGTATTTTTTTCTGGCTATAGGAAGACTATAGATAAGGGTCAGGATTTGCATTAGGATTGTTTCTATGACTACATGACTTCAGAGTCTTGTCTCTGTAGACTGAAGCAGATGACTTCAGCTTGTAGATGTCAAAATGTATTATTATGATATGTCACTCTTTCCCATTTCCCATTTGGAGACAATGAGCACTCGCTGATTTCTAATCAACTTAATTTTAATAATTGTAGTCAGAGGTAATGACATTCTGTTATGCTAGTCCTTGCTGACCTTGAAAGTGGAAATTAGGCAGAGCGATGTTGAAATGTGATTACCTTCCTTTTGAGTGACCTGACCCTTTCATTAAGCTTGCTGCATGAAGATAAAATCTGCTTGATTACTTTGACAACTTTAGCAATGGGAGACAAGATTTACTTCCTTAACAATTTAATGTGAAGATGTATTTCTTATTCAAATGGAATTGTAAACATGTGGACATCACATCTGTCTTTTTATGGAAGGAAAAGTAAAAAACAAACAGCAAAGATATTTAGTATTTACCTAATAGTCAATTATCTTTAAATGCACAAGTCCAAAAGCTCAATGCCATGTTTAAAGAACTTATATTATAAGAGGTGACATTATCTGTCATTGATATTAATGAACAACAATGGTTACTGAACTAAGAAAAGGTTCACCACTTACTTATTCCTGTTCTCCCCTTTCCTCTGAAAGATACTGCACTACCCCCAAAGAAGACTATGAATCAGAAGAAACATACTGTGGTGAGAGGGACTCCTCTGGTGAGGCTTTAGAGAGCACCACCATCCATATCTTCTCCCAAAAACAGAAGTCCCAAAGCCCAAGGAAACTCTACATATCTGAGTCCCAGGACGAGGCCTCTTATGGGGAGTTGGACAGCAACAAAGAGTTCCCCAAGGGACCCCAGCTGCTTCACACCCAGCTATGTGTTCCCTCACATGGTGATCGGAGAGGCAGGGAGCCTGTTTTTAAGGAAAATGATAAAGAAGCACGTTGTTGCTTCTCCCCTGGGGACATGGTCGAGCTCCAGGTATCCCTGTCCGAGCAAACCTTGGACGATGTGGGCTGCACCTCTCTTGGGAGTGCTCATGGGATCGAAGGAGAACTCTCAAACAAAGAGGCTATTGAGACAATCCACACCACTACCGCATCACACTACGTACCATGTTCTGTCAGAGAGCCGCTCGGCCAGCGTGGAGTGGTGCTCAGCTCTCCTTTAATGCTGGGGCATGTGGAGGTCATTTTGCAGCAGCCAGCAGCATCAGGAGCAGGGAGGGGCATTTTGAGTGTGGGTGGCCCCAGGGTCAGTGGAAGTGTTGGATCCCAAAGTGAAGGGGAAGAAGAAGGGCACTGCGAGAGGGTGTCTGGGTCTTCCGCTGTCTCATTCAGAGCTCCCTCAGAAGAGGTGACACCAGCAGAAGAGCAGGACTCTGATTCTGAGGGTGATCCAGACAAACCCAACAAGCATCGGGCAAGGCACGCCAGTAAGTACCTATGTACTATTTCCATTTTTACCAGGGAGTTTTATCCGGGTGTGCACTATTTGTGGTTGTATGTGTGCGTGTGCGTTCGCATGTGTGTGTGTGTGTGTGTGTGTTTGTGTAATTATGTAATTGTGTGTGTGTGTGTGTGTGAGTGCGTGCGTGCGTGTGTGCTTGTGTGTCTTAAAGATGTATTCTATTCTTTAAGAGTGTGTCAGCATGTTGATGAGTAAATTGCATTTCTCCATAACATATGTGCATTCCAAAGCACAATGTCCAGTGTGTGTGCTCCTCCAAATAGTGTGTCTCTCACTGCAGTTTAAGAAGGGTGCTAATTCCTCTGAATGGAAGCACATTCTTCTGGGTCTTACCTAAATTACAACAAAATCAAAGTGATTGTATGGATGCACAGTGCAAATAGGATGATGACAGTCAACAGAAGCTAGGTATAAAGAATCAAACGGGAAATAAACATGTTTATTGATCACACGTAAGAAGCTATTACACTTTATGAAACATCTTAAACGATCCATTTGAAGAGGCTTGATGATGAATATGGACACTCTTCTACACTGCTCTGAGCTGTGTAGAAGACATAAATATAACACAAGCACGCTGATGATGCCTGCATAAGTGGCCTTTTGACAGACACCAGCATGTGCTCCCCTAGCCCGTTACCTGATCCTTTCAAACTGGAGGCTTTAACTGAGCTAAAAAAGGGAGTCCGTTGCTCACTCCCGCTGTCTCCACCACCTTAAGGTTAGTCTTGCAGGAATATGAAAAAGGAAGCCTACGTATTATTTTATTACAACCTTGCAATGTTGGATGGTTTGAAAATGGCTTTGTTGTGTGATATCTGTTATCAGATTGGACAGAAGAAGTGTCAGCAAATGTGACAGATTTAAGAAGAACAGAAGGTTTTAAGTGGACAGCTTGTGAAGTTCCAGAAAAGGAGTGGTAAAGATATGCATGCAGGCTACTATATGGGGAAGAACAACTAATTTGATTAGTTCATTGTCTGTGAACAAATGAGGATATTAGACACGGGTCAGAAGATTTTATTACTGCTTTATGGGTTGATGTTTTATGTTGAACTGAATGAGCAAATGAGGAAAGGCAGATAGCCATAGGTGGCTGAATATTATGTGTGTCCTAATAATGCAAAGGAATCCGTTAATAGCTTAGTTTACAACATCTATGTTGTGTGTTCGAATTGATTCAACCACAGTCATACAGTATTAATGGATTACTAGTCTGTTGGTATTCTGCTTTTAATGAGAACATTGGATTTATTTTGGTATTTTGCACACTTAAATTAATTGCTTTGTGACTTCTAACTTTAATTCAAAAATATTTTTTTATCTGTCACAATGTCATTTGTGCAAGATCTATTGTTAGTCTTCAGATGAGTAATAAACCTAAATGGCTTTTATTTGATAAAATAAAACTGTTACTATTATTACATGATCAATGCAGATACAGTGTGCAAGGACTGACTTGAAGATGCCCTTGTGATCAAAGAGCTGAAAAGTTTTTTAAAAAAAGAAAGAAAAGAAAAAACTTTCTAGGGAGACATAGAAAAGCCAGCTTTTTCAAGAAATTTAGTTTTTTTTCTTCAGCCAAAACATCCACCAAACATATTAAATGTTTTGTGTTAATCTTAACTCTACTGTATTTTATTTATTTACGCATATAATGTCAGGTGAGAATCCATCCAAGACAAGCTTTTATTTTAGTATCCTTTATTCTAAACATTGAGCTCTCTTTTTATCCTTCTCTATACAGGGCTCAGGCGCAGCGAGAGTCTATCTGAAAAGCAGGTGAAGGAGGCCAAATCCAAATGTAAACGTATTGCTCTCCTTCTCACGGCTGCTCGGTCCAACCCAAACAACAAGGGGGTGTTGATGTTCAAGAAGCATCGGCAGAGGGCCAAGAAATACACACTTGTGAGCTACGGTACAGGAGAAGACGAACCAGAATACAGCGACGAAGAATACGAGGAAAACGAAGACAACAAACAAGAAACTCACACTGTTGAATTTACCCTTGTGGCTCCAAACGCTTCTGAAATAGACAAGCATTTCCTCACTAATGCCCATAGTAGCAAAGGTGTGCTAACTATCAACTGGGACAAGGGTCTCCTTGAAATTGAAAGGAACCTGAACAACCAAGCAGAGATGGAATGTTTGCCTGACACCAAGGGCAAGGGTGCCGTAATGTTTGCCCAACGGCGTCAGCGGATGGATGAGATTGCTGCTGAACATGAGGAGCTTAGGCGCCAGGGGATCGCCGTGGAAGGAGTGCAGATTGCTGATAAGAAGATAGAAGAGCACTCCTATATGCAGTCCAGAACAGAAGGCCATGCTTACATGGATGTAAATGTACACCAACAAAGCCAACACCAACAACAGTACCAGCAATATCAGGAACAGCAGTACTATGAGCAACAACAGAACTACCAACAACAACAACAACAACAATATCAGCAACAACAGCAGTATGAACAACAGCTTTATCAACAACAGCAAATGTATCAGAAGCAGCAAGAATATCATCAAGAGCAACAGCAAATGCAGCACTATTCTGCAAACATCAATGGAACAGTCCAACATGAAATGCAGGGTTCTCTCAACAATCGTACTGCACAGCCTTTCTCAGTAGAAAACATGGCGACTTCCCCTTACTCTCCCGCAATGAGTGGGGTCAATCAAGATTCTGTGGGCCAAGGAGAGCAGATAGCTTCCCGGGATGAACGCATTTCTACTCCTGCAAGTCGAACTGGGCTTTTGTCAGACTGCAGAAGACGAAATGCTGGCAAGCCAATGTTCACTTTTAAGGAAGCACCAAAAGTATCACCAAACCCAGCACTACTAAACCTCCTCAACAGAAATGACAAGAAGTTGGGTTTTGAGTCAGGGCCTGAGGAAGACTACCTTAGTCTTGGGGCTGAGGCTTGTAATTTCCTGCAGTCTCAACGAAATAAACAAAAGAATCCTCCACCGGTGGCTCCAAAGCCTGTGATCAACCCCAACTCTCCTCCATGGTTCCCACCGATAGAAGTGAGCAACCAGGACATGCCTCAACAAGCTGAAAATAGTGTATCCACACCTGCTGTAGCCCCCACCACAGAGACTACACTTGCTCCAGAACTAGAGCCAAACCCTGCACCTGCCTCTGAGCCCTCTCCCCCTCCTGCCCCCCAGAAAGCTCTTGCCAGCGCCACCACAGAGGAACAGTGCCCATGTACTCTCCCGGAGCCTGAATCTCAACAACAGCTTCTGCAAGTGACAGCTCAGGAAAATGGTCATATGAATTCTATCCTGCAACCTGAGCCTGCTCCGGTGACTAGCTGGGCTCAAGCACAAACACAACCACAACAACAGGCATCTAACAATTCTTGGCATCCAGCTCAAGTGCAGCCCCAGGAACCACCTCAAAGTCAGTCCCCACCACAGCCACCTTGGGTGACGCGTCATCCTACTCAGACCCAAGCACTGCCTCAAACCCCCACAAATAATTGGACCCCTCAAATTCAGCCATCCTGGAGTCAGCATCAAGAGCAAGCACAAGCCCAGACACATGCTCAGCCATCATGGAACATGCGTCAAGAGCAACCCAAGTCTCATCCACAGGCCCAGCCACCCTGGACACATTCTCATGAGCAGCCAAATCTGCAGCAAATGCAACCAACTTGGGGTCAACTTCAAGAACCAATGCAGCAGCAGCCCCAGGCACCTTGGGCACAGCCATCACAAACAGAACATCAGCATCAACCACCATGGGTGCAACCCTTGCAAAAATCCCAAGTGCAACCTCCTTGGGCTCAACAGGTCCAGCCAGAATCCCAGCCACAGCCACCATGGGTTCAGCAACCACAGCATCAGGCTCCACAACAAGCATGGCCACAGGCCCAGGCACCAGGTCAGCCTCAAACATCTTGGGTCTCAGTTCAGCCTCAACAGCAACCCTCAAATAATGCATGGCCTCCATCACAAACTCAAGTTCAGCCACCTTGGATCCAAGCAGCCCAAGCACAACCCCCAGCGCCGCCTCAAGCAATTTTAAACCCATGGCCACCAGTACCTGCCCAGGCTCAGTCCCAACCATCGTGGGCCCAGCACCCTTCAGAACATGGTCAGACACCAATAAATTCTTGGGCCCAAGAGCAAAACCAGGCCCAACAGCAACCACCTTGGGCTCAACCAGTTCCTCCCCAGCCCACACCACAGCCAAACTGGCAACAGTCTACTTCAAAGACTCCACCACAGCCACCAATGAATGCATGGCCTCCACCTCAGGCACAACCTCAGACACCTGTGGATGCCTGGGTACCACAGTCAAAACCAACCCCTGTGAATGTTTCCACGTCAATGGTGAACACTCGTCCCTCTCCAAAACCTTGGCATTCGCCACAAAATGCCCCACAAAACCGGACCCCTCCGACTCCACCACAGCGAATGCACTCTTTTACCATTGGTCAACGAGCTTCATCACCTATCAACCCAATGGCCACGGTCTTAAACCCATCATCCCAAGGTTCAGCTTTTGAGATGCCAGCTGTCAGAGGGAAAGGAGCTGATATGTTCGCCAAGAGGCAGTCTCGTATGGAGAAATTTGTTGTGGACTCTGAGACTGTGCAAGCAAACAAGGCAAGCCGGTCAACATCACCAGTTGCTTCCTTACCAAATGAGTGGAAATATACACCCAACGTACGTGCTCCTCCTTCACGGGCATATAATCCTATTCAGTCCCCTTCTTATCCCCCAGCAGCAACAAAGCAGCCCCCTCCAAGTAGCCCTTTAACCAAAGCAAAGACAAAAGCCAAAGAGAAACAAAAACCTGCTCCTAAACCCCTCAGTGTTGTAGATGTTATGAAGCATCAACCCTATCAACTCAATTCCTCACTTTTTACCTTTGGCCCAGCAACAGAGGCTGCCAACCCCCCTGAACCTAAGCCTGACATTTCACCTCCTAACCCACCTGTTGAAAACCAAACAATTACATATGAGCAAATGGCCCCCATTCAGCCAGTTGGACCCTATAACGTCCCCAGCCCCCAATACCCCCAGCAAGCCTATGGAATGCCCATGCAGCCTATCATGCATGATGGCCACTACCAGCAAAACCCAGCTAATATTTATCCTCACCCCAACCCATATCAACAACCCCCTGGTGGTCCATACCAGCAGGCATATAACCAACAGTTTCAGCAACCTCTCCCACCTGCTTATAATCCCCAAGCTCCTCAGTCTCCAAACCCTACCTACCAACAGGCACCGCAGGCCCCTTACCCACCAGCTAATAGCCCTCCCTACCTGGCAGCTCCCTCAGTACCTTACCAGCCACAGCCTCCCAGTAGCTATGTTGTTCCTTGTTTTCCTGTAGCTGCAAGGCCTGAATCTGTATCTGGTGGCAACACTGTAGCTGCTCCTAAACCTAAGTTTACAGCTAAAAAGAGCTCAGCTCAGGTGTGGAAACCTACAGCAGTTGATAAAGAGTGATTCTGGTAGAATCATGACATCTTTTGTGTCTGCTTGAGTCAATGGGTTGGTCCTCTTGCCATCCACTGCTAAGTGGACTATTTTGAGCACACAAACTTTCTTTTGCAATGAATATCTTCCCATACACTTGTTCGTTTTCAAAGTATTAAGAGCTAATGTGAAGTTTAGTACTACAGAATTAAGAACATACGAATAAGATTGGGATGGGAAGTTTATCTTAGCAGAAATTAATGTTACATGTTTATGAAGCGTGTACATGAAGAAAATTATGCCTATGGGTACTTAAAAAATCACTATAATGTGTAATTGTATGTAAAGTAATCTAAAGTGTTGGCAATATAAGAATGTAGGGGAGCATGATAGTAAGAATTGAAAGAAAGGAATGAGAGAAAACAGAAATCATGAGTGAATGGTAGCAGACAGTGACAACAGGAATTTGATTTTTGAAAAGAAGGAAATGCTTAATGTGTCAAATTTGAGTTGACAAACAAACTTATTAACAGACAAAACAACTAAAATACAATAAAATAATAAGGTAAAGGAATATAGTAAAAATAAAGTAGTGAGGTAGAAGGTTACCAACCAGAAGACTAAATTTGCAATGCGACAATCTGTACAGAGAGTATGTAACAACTCTGGAGTTTCATGTAGGTTTCAAGGCTGGAGGACATAGCAATACTCCTTATAAAAAGTAACAACTCGCCCTAACTTTCTTCAACATCAAATGTTGCATTAGTAAACAATCTATTCTTCAGTGGTTCTCCCCAGTCTCTTTTCCACAGCAACTTCTTAAGTGGGTTAGTTTTATTTTAAACTTTTTACCAGCTGTTGCATCATGTTAGGTACTATATTTAAACTGCTTCGTGAAAGGGAGGGCTGGGGTCCAGAGATAGTAGGCTTACATTTCAACTCAAGCCAGTGAAAGCAACTGTATCTCAGACCCCAGTTGTATTTTCCCTGATAACAGAGAAATATATAGTATTACATACATCCATACATCTTCTCTTGTATTTTGTATTTTATAAATAGATGATAAATGATATTCAAAAGAAGAATTATTGAAAGGATAACCAGCCCAGTAATTTTCACAAATATATTTTGGAACAGGGCTGCTTTTGTTCTTAATGTTTTTTTCTTATTTCTTTTTCTTTGTGTGTTTCTCTTCATAGTGCACTTCCTGTATCATTCACTGCAGTATCATTAAAATGTCTTTCATCCTTGGTTGGCTTTCCTTTCTTTTGTCCTTTTAGCATGCTTTTGGGTTTCTTCTATTTTGAGCCCTTTTCCTTTCATCTTGCTAAATTTCACTACTGTTCTACCTCTACTATAAATATTGAGTTAGTCTATATTGGTTCAGACAAAACATTCCGCCATGAATCAGTTTTTACTCAAGTATCATCACGTTAGACTAACTCTTATACCTACTATAGGCTTTTTTGCAAAGGCAGTGGTTAAAAAATCAGCTTCAACAATGAAACCAAATACAGTTTATACTCTATGAAGAGCTTGTTACATCAGCCAGAAACACCTCATTATCCAAATCATCTACTTTTATAGCAGTTGAGGTGAATGCTTAAAAAGCACATTCCTGCAAAATGACTAAGTGATGAGGCATTCATGAGGGGTATCATTAGACTGGTGACTTCAATGAACAACCTCATTGGACAATTCTGGAGGTCAAGTGAGTGGGCCCCTGCTGAAATATATATCCATGTTGAGTCATGCATTTTCAGAGAAGGTAGATATTTGTTAAGTGGAAGTTATAATATTTTATAGTGTCCTTGTTTACCAAATTTCTGCAGTTACTAAAGCGCATGCTTTTCTTATCTTTATCTCAGCCATACTTGTTTATTAGTGCACCCCGAAGAAAATTACATTGTAATATTTGTGTCACACATGCATTTATTTATTTATGCAATAAAATGGAAATATAACAGAGACAGTTAACATTCACTCTAGGTTCAGAGACCACACAATATTGGTTTAGTTACAATGTTTAATCTATGCTGATACAACTAAACTTTGGTATCCACTTATATGTAGGATCTATGTTTTATTCAGACTAAGGCAGGAAAGAGTTTCTACATACCTATACATATTAACTCTTTTATAGACCCGGGACCTCAAAGAAAACCACACCATGTCCTTATCATAAATAAACATAAACAGACAAAATCTCTCTGAAATTAAAAGCTTCTGAACGCATAGCACGGAAACCAACTCTTAAAGCCTGATCAGCTCCATTTCTGAGATACTGTATATGTTAAAGTTGTCAGAATAGCAGCATGGTGATAGACACTGACAATGTGTATGTAACAATAAAGCACCTTTACCTTTAGACAATGTAAGGCGTATACACTAAATGGTTATAGAATAAAAATATATCCGTAGATCACCTACTAATCTATTCATCCCTTCTTGTGTCTGCGATAATCCAGGATAACACTGCCAACGGCATACAGGCCTATCAGATACCTGAGTCAGCAGATAATGTGTTCCCTCCTTACTCATTTAGCTTCATTTTTCTTTTTATGACGGCACTCTCGTCTATTCTGTTTTTTCATTGTTGCCATATCTTGCTATCTTACACATCTTTTACCAGATGATGGCAGCACTGCTTTTTCTGCATGTCTGCCACAGCTAACAAAATGTATTGTCAGAGACGATGAACAGTACAGAGGTGCTTTTTGTCCCTGCATAACCCTTAGCTGTCTTGGCATCCTAATGAAGATGTTAGTGTTGAACATTTAGAGGTTTCGCCGTCTCATTGTCATACATTCAAAGTGTGGCCGTAAAGCAAAGCTGGATCTGGCGTATTCTGGGAAACCCATGCACTCTCATGAGCCATTTCTGAGAAACAAGAGGGCAGTCTACTCTGTTTGGACAAATACTAAAGCACTGGGTTGAGGAGGCTTACTGTGGAATGGACAATAAAATAAGTTTACAAGAGCTTTTAGCAGCTTTAACAGTTAATTTTCTTTGCTGTCTATTTCAGATCTTAACACAGTCTTACATATTTATACAGAAGAATCAAACAAAACAAAAGTTAACATGAAATACAATATTAGGGTGTAACAGCATTTAAAAGAAATTTGTTGAAGAGCTATTCTTTTTTCCAGTGTTTTCAAAGCTGATTTGATTTGGCTGGAGGACCAGTCACCCAAACAAAAATGAACCCTCACTAAAATAAACATGTCTGGATCTTTCTTTGCAGGCACTTGGCAGGAGCTACTCCCTTTCCCCACCAGCCAGAGTACCATCCATGGGCCAGAAATCAGCTTCTGCTTCTTCCTCCCCCAAGCCTCTGGCTTGGGGCACTACAACTCTCCCAGCAAGGCAGACGTCCTGGCTAGAGAAGGGCCGCAAACCCCTCATGCCCTGGGAGGCCGCCTCCCGGCATCCCTTGGGTCTGGTGGATGAAGCCTTTGCTTTCCAGAACCTCCAGCAAAGCCTTGCCACAAATGTCCGCTTGGCAGCCCAGCGCAAAATGCTGCCTGAGCCACCAGCAGAGTGGAAGGCCCGGGTGTCTTACGAAGACCCACAGAAAACAGGCAGCCAGACTTGGAGCCAGAGCCAAAGCCGCAGTCAGAGTCGACCTCCACTGCCATCATTTGGGTCCTTTACTAGGAGCACTGGCTCCGCCCCTGCCGGTCATGCTGCTTACAGATCCCTACCCAGACAGTGGCAGCCTCAGAGGTCAGTTACACAGGCCGACCTGGGGCCTTCGGTGTCCTCCTCTGAGTTTATTAAGAGTCCCTTAGGAAAACAAACTTACAAGTCTGTGTACACCAGCAACACTTGGAGTTGGAGACGATAGGATACATTGTGACCTGTGGGTTTAATAAGTCCAATTCCAAGTTTCACTGATTCCCCAACACATTCAAGTGCATTTTCTTTTTCTAATTCATTGATATACACAAACAAAAATAATGTTAGTGAGGAGAGTGCGCTAATATATAATGAAGAGGACATTTAAAAAGTTTGATAGAATTCTCCTGGTTTGGATATGATCATATTTTTTGCTCTTTCTGCTTTTCTTTGCTGTTAAATAGCTAGTATAAATGATTTTAGACCAAAATCTGTGTATGCCATAATCATATGTGAAAAGGGATGATTACTCTAACAATATATGGAGAAAAAAATTACTTTTAACTGACAACTTTGTAGTTTGGTAAATACACTGAAGTGGACCTGCAGTTCATCAGATGAGGCAATGAGTATGTTGTTTAGAAAGGATATAATGAGTGTCAATGGATATGTTTTGTATAGAATAAGTGGAAAGTTTTGTGTGATTGTAAAGTAGACTGAGGAAATTGTAGAATGTTCATTAAGATTTCAGAATATAGGAAAAAGGTCAGTATGGTGTCTTGAGAAAAGAGATACGTGAGGATGCACATAGTAAGCTGCAAGAGAAGAGTGTCTCTTGAACTGTTTTCATCCTGGTGTAATTTTCTGTTGTGAATGCACGCATTTAGCATGCAGTGATTAAGTACTTTTTTTTGCTTGTTTTGTTTGATTTTCAATCCATGAAACTTGAGAATGAGTACATTTGCAGTGTATCCAGATCAGAGAATCCTTTCAGTGTCAGAATCCAATTTGTGAAGCATTAGAAGTGAGGCTTAAAACTTGTGGAAAGGTTAGTGCTATAACTCAGCATGTTGTGTAAGCTAAAATAATTGAGATTAATGCACTTACCCATTGCATTTTAATTAGTGCATTAGCATTTGGCCACTAACTAGGGATGATGAGAAGCTGAAAATGAGGCAACTTTTCTACCATTATAGTTTTTCAACACTTTTCTTTTTGGGCACCTGGAATGAAAAGGCAAATTCCAATATTAGTTAGTATTGAAAGTTGAGGAATGTCTATTAGTCCTAATCATGACCTCAATAAAATATTGTTTTAGTTTTTGATTACTGGCAGTGGGAGCATTGCTTATAGAATGCAATGTGTTTGTGGCTTGTGTTTGGTTTGTTTTGGGCTTTTGCTATAGCTAGGTTAGTGTTTCCACAGAGTGTACATAATGTCCTAATGTGATTCTCACCAAGCAATCTCATAAACATAAATAAGATTTATCACACAGCAGCATTGTGTTGTGTCTCAACAGACTCACTCAGCATCCTGGCATAGTGTATCTGTGACAATTACACTGTATTGCCTCCATTCAAACAACACATATTATAGTCATTATAGAAAACCAGTTGTCAGTTTCTGTTCCAAACTATTTCAGCTATGGATTCACAAAAAAAAGACTTTCACAAAATAAATACAACCAAATAGCACTATTTCACAAATTGCCTTGCGTGTTTGTGCTCTCTGCTCTCTAGTCCAAGCATGAAATAGTTGGCTCAGGGCCATTTGTTGCTTGCTGTACCATCCCATGAAGCTTTTTGTATGATGTGTTGTCTTGAATAGTCATTCGCTCTATCCAGCGGAGGGGGGTTGGGAGGGGTTGGTGGGGACTTGTTCCCATGGTGACCACCAGTTACATAATAACAGTGGGTACCTAATGTACAGTAGCTGAAGCATTAGAAAATGAGAGATAACGACACGGATGGAGATAATAAACAATTTAGGTTTTATAAACACTTTGAGGGATTCACATGCTATAAAAAAGGGTGGAGCCACAGTATAAACGATCATAAAGCACAACACGGATCGCTTTAAAATATTTTATTTTGTGTATGGTGTTCCTGGTATAGTTTTCTTCATGCCAGGCATTGCACTATGCCAATATACTTTCTGCTTTTAACATCCAATCTTTCGTATCCTGCAAACTCAACCTGCCTGCCTTTATTTGTCTCTTTTATTAAGTTAAGAATTAAATTAAAGTCAGCAAGGTCAATTAAAACATAGTGAGTGGATTATGAAGTGAGTGCACCCTATTAGGCCTGGGTCCCTACTATATCACATGATAGCATTTCAAACAAATAGTATCTTATTGGCCTCCAGAGTCTGAGGGAGCTATGTTCTTAAATATATTTATTGTAAACTGTGCACTGCAATTCTTGAGCGCTGATGAAGACAACTGCAGTGGAAACTACTTCATTTTTCTCAGTTTCTACGAGTGATTTCAACCCTTAGGTGCTTTTCAAATCATGTATATTTGCAAAGTTTCAAGATTGCAACAGATTATTGCTCTTTTTATAGGCAGGTTAGTCAAATGTTAAAGTTTACCTTTACTTTGCACATTCTCAGGCAGTCATGGTGACTGTAGAAGAGGTGGCAGGCCAAGCATGAGCCCAACCTTCCCAACTTTTTTTGTCAGACGCTGTCTTATGAACTCAAGTACCCCCTTCATCGACACTACCATCACTTTCTTTCTAAACTAGATGTATATATATATATATATATATATATATATATATATATCCATCCATCCATCCATCTTCATCCGCTTATCCGGTATCGGGTCGCGGGGGCAGACCTGCTGCCGGTGGCGAGCTGTGGTTAGAGGTTCTTAGGTGCCTCAAGGGGCGGTAACCCACAAACACCCTGGTGGACACCGGTGGTCAGGGAAGCCGTCCGACTGAAAAGGAGTCCTTCGCGATATGTTATCCCAGAGTACTCCGGAGGCAGTTGCAGGGTACGACGGGCCGAAGGGTGCAGCCTCTGCCGTGACAGAGGAAAGCAGCCAGAGAGACATGGAGAAGGACTTTCGGTCGGCACACCAAGTGCTTCTGGAAAACCGTTGCCCACTCGAAAGGGGGAGACGAGGAATCCTCCAAGCTGTATACAGTAAGGATGGGACGTTGTTGACCTCAACTGGAGAGGTATAGAGCGTTGGAAGGAGCACTAGAGAACTCCTAAACTCAGTGACACGCCTCTGTGGTAGGGTGGATGGGGGATTGTCGTCATTTCCCTGGTGGAGGCGCTGAGGTAGTCAAACAACTCCACAGTGGCAAGCCAGCCCGGATTGATGAGATCCGTCCAGAAATGCTGAAAGCTCTGTGTGTGGAGGGGATGTCTTGGTTGACACGCCTCTTCAACTTGGGTGGAAGTCTGGGACGGTGCCTAAGGAGAGGCAGACCGGGGTGATCTTCAAAAAGAGAGACCAGACGGTGTGTGCCAATTACAGGGGTATAACACTTTCAGCCTCCCTGGTAAAGTTACTCCAAGGTGCTGGAAAGGAGGGTCGGCCGATAGTCGAACCTCAGATTGAAGAGGAAAATGCGGATTCCGTCCTGGCGTGGAACAACGGATCAGATCTTTACTCTCGCAAGGATCTTGGAGGGGGCCTGGGAGTATGCTCCACCAGTCTACATTTGTTTTGTGGATCTGGAGAAGGCGTATGACCGGGTCCCCCGGAGAAATTGTGGGAGGTGCTGCGGGAGTATGGGTCAGGGGGTCCCTTCTCAGGGCCATCCAATCTCTGTATGACCAAAGCGAGAGCTGTGTCCGGGTTCTCGGCAGTAAGTCGGACTCGTTCCAGGTGAGGGTTGGCCTCCGCCAAAGCTGCGCTTGTCACCAATCCTGTTTGTAATATATTAGGACACAGGATATCGAGGCGTAGTCGGGCGGGGAGGGGTTGCAGTTCGGTGGGCTCAGGACTATCACTGCTTTTTGCGGATGATGTGGTCTGATGGCGTCATCGGTCTGTGACCTTCAGCACTCACTGGATCGGTTTGCGCACCGAGTGTGAAGCGGCTGGGTGAAGATCAGCACCTCTAAATCTGAGGCCATGGTTTCAGCAGGAAACCGTGGAGTGCTTTCTCCGGGTAGGGAGTGAGTCCTTACCTCAAGTGAAGGAGTTAAGTACCTTGGGGTCTTGTTCGCGAGTGAGGGGATCATGGGAGTGAGATTGGTCGGAGAATCGGAGCAGCTGGTGCGGTATTACATTCCGTTATCGCCGCCGTGTGACGAAAAGAGAGCTGAGCCAGAAGGCAAAGCTTCGATCTACTGGACAATTTTCTTCCTACCCTCACCTATGGTCAGGAAGGCTGGGTCATGACTGAAAGAACGAGATCGAGGGTACAAGCGGCCGAAATGGGTTTCCTCAGGAGGGTGGCTGTGTCTCCTCGAGATAGGGTGGAAGCTCAGTCATCCGAGAGGAGCTCGGAGTAGAGCCGCTGTTTCGCGTTGAAAGGAGCCAGTGAGGAGGTTCGGGATCTGATAAGGATGCCTCTGGCGCCTCCCTAGGGAGGTGTTCCAGGCACGCCAGCTAGGAGGAGGCCTCTGGAAGACCCAGGACTAGTGGTGGAGAGATATATCTCAACCTGGCCTGGGAACGCCTCGGATCCCCCAGCGGAGCTGGTTGATGTGGCCTGGGAAAGGGAAGTTTGGGTCCCCTACTGAGCTGC